>NC_072449.1:21396637-21432574 GCF_027596085.1 Anoplopoma fimbria
TGATAGTGGCTATTGTGAATTTGCGCTTGTTAAGCAATGAGCGCCATTTTATCCCAAACTTTTCATTAACACATGAAGGAATTGATCGAGCAGGGGTTTTTGACTTTTAAGATTTTGAGTGTCCAATGTGTGCGATTAGAACTTGGAAAACTAAAATGCAAGGCTAAAACTGGAACAACTCCAGGTTACCATTTAGAATATTAATTACACCTTGACAAAAATGTAGTATTGAACAATTTTCTGTAATCACAGTGACTTGCCAGAACTATGGGGAATCAATTTCAATAATTACAAATAATTGTAATAATGCAAGGATTCAGAAATATCTCTTAGACCAAACAATAATATGAATAGGAAATATTATATGATATAAGGAAATATTAATATTCTTTTTTGAATAAATTCTTCTGTAACTGTAATTAATAAAAATTGTTACCACTCAGCCCTTAATTAGAGACCACAGGAGATGGCTTTGTATACTACTACCACCTACTGGACATCATATAGTAAGTTTAGTTTGCATATTAAAAGTACATGCTCATGGCTATTTCACAGCTGAGCATTGACGATGTTTAAGTCGGTCTGCGTGTACTCTATACCTTTCCAAAATGTACCGTCTAGATAAGAATGCCTATCTACTTAAAATGAATTAATGATTTAGTGGCCAAAAATGTATGAAAAAAAAATCTCATATCATTACCAATCAATCCATTACCAATTTGTAAAAAAAAGTGATAACATATTGTATACTTAAATATAGTTTTACATTGTGGTTTTGTCACGGGTTTCTAGGTCCTGTCTCTACATCACCTGCAAACCGGTTGGTGTAAAAGATTTAACAAACCATGACGTATCAGTGAAGGGGATGACATAGTTATGTATATAAAATGAAGTGACTGTCCAAAAGGATTAAAGAATGGGTGAAAGGAGGCAGGCAGTTATTTGGGCATTTGAGGGTCGCCTCTCTGCGACTGGGAATCGCAGGAGGAAAGTCTCTGACTGTTGTTTGTGCCTATGCACCAAACGGCAGTTCGGAGTACGCGGCCTTCTTGGAGTCCTTGGGTGGTGTTCTAGAAAGGGCGCCGACTGGGGACTCCATAGTTCTTCTGGGAGACTTCAACGCTCACGTGGGTAACGATGGAGAAACCTGTGTCTTGATTTTGTGGTCCTTCTGTTTTACTGCCTGTTCTGTCCACCCTTTCTTCATCTTTTAAATTACAGAGACAGTTTCATCTCAATGGGATGCAAAAGGCTGGCGATTCGGTTCTTGGTGGGCTGTTTGAGGTCCAATACTCATCTGTCTTCCCTGAGCTTTCCTTCATCACGGAGCCAAATCAGCCCAGGTGCCAAGGGTGAGTTTCAGACACATGTCGCAGACCGCAGAAAATTATGCTCATTATTCTACTCTATACCCAGAGTATTTTAGTTTGAAAGAAATATGAAAGATCTGTGTGTTGTTACAGTACGACTTAAAAGTGTTTCAAATTATTAAAATACAATTTCTGGATAGACAATGTATTGGTAACGTTGTACCAACTATGTTTGAATATTTCTACTAACTTCTCACACTTCTTCCAGTCCATGGCATTTGATATTGAAGAGATCAACACAAACTCCAACCTACTTCTAAAAGTGACTCTGGGATACACTCTTTATGACAACGTTGACTGTCCCCTGAAAGAAGTTGATTTGTTTATCAAATTGAAATAGATTAGGAACTACAAACATGCCTTTTATGTTCAAGAATATTTTAGCAAGCACACTAAGTTATGTGCCATGATTCCGATTTTGAAACACTTTTGCTTTAGAGAACCCTAATTATCTATGCAATTGTAAGCTATATATGCACGGGGAGACAGAATGTGACAGTCAGGCATTGGATCGCAAGTGAAGCCTGAACAGAGGCTGCTTTCTCCACACACCGAAACATCTCACCAACAGAGAATAAGTCCTGACTACAACAGCTCTGGAAATAGCATAGTTATGGTCTTTTTCTTTAACACACCTGCCTGATTAACATTGAACGATCATAGTATCATCATCATGTTAACCTTGATTTTCTTTCCTCAAGTGAGGCAGCTCTGTTAAAACACATTTCAGTGTAGATTTGCATCACCTGGGAGAGAACTATGCACTTGGGAGGGAGCTCTAAAGTGTGGATACTGAGTTGTTGGTCGTGTCAGGCCAGAGTACATTGTTTACAAGGCTGTGTGTGCTCTGGCATATGCTCTGGGTGACATGCTTCACTGTGTGCCAGGGAGAGGGCCTTTCAGTGGGCACAGCTGTTCCAATTTGCAAAGAATGTAGCCATGGCAGGTGTGATATCAGTTTACACTCAACCTGTTTTTAATCTTTAAACCTTGTACATAACCAACTAAGTGATGGTTTCCATTGCAAAAACCTAGCAAATAAGAAATGGTACAAGAAGTACTCCTCCAATGAATCGCCACCTTATCGTGATGGAGGGGTTTGTGTGTCCCAGTGATCCTGAGAGCTGTGTTGTCGGGGGCAATAGCTCCTGGTAGGGTCTCCCAAGGCAAAGTGGTCTCGGGGGAGGGGTCAGACTAAGAGCGATTCACAAAACCTCAATGAATCGGACGATACAAGGTTGTGGGACCTCGCCCGGAATAGGGAAACCGGGGCACCCTCCTGGAGCCAGACCTGGTAGGGGAGCTCGCCGGCGTGTATGTGTAGTGAGGGTGAACTGGGAAAGTCTGGCTGAGGATCCTGTCCGCAAGGTCTTCAACTCCCACCTCCGGAATAATTTCTCGTGCATCCCGGGGGAGGCTGGGGACATGGAATCCGAGTGGGCCATGTTCAAATCCTCCATTGTGGAAGCTGCTGCTAGGAGTTTTGGTCGGAAGGCGATCGGTGCCTGTCGTGGCGGCAATCCAAGAACCCGCTGGTGGACACCAGCGGTGAAGGAGGCCGTCAAGCTGAAGAAGGAGGCCTTTCGGGCTTGGTTGGCCGAGGGTCTCCTGAATCAGCAGGCAGGTACCGGTTGGCCAGAAGGGCTGCAGCTGCGGCGGCGGTTGCTGGGGCAAAACCCGGGTGTGGGAGGAGTTCGGCGAAGCCATGGAGAAGGACTTTCGAATGGCCTCAAGGAAGTTCTGGCAAACCGTGAGACGACTCAGAAAGGGGAAACAGGGCTTTTCTCAGGCTGTGCTCAGCAGGGGTGAGAACTGCAGACCCGGACTGGGGATATTGTCGAGCGGTGGAAAGAACACTTTGAGGAACTCCTGAACCCGACCAAAACGTCCTCTGTGGAAGAGGCAGAGTCTGAAGACTCAGGGGAAGACTCGTCCATATGCCTGGTGGAGGTCGTTGAGGTAGTTAAAAAGCTCTTCAGCGGCAAAGCGCCAGGAGTGGATGAGATTCGACCGGAGATGCTAAAGGCTCTGGACATTGTTGGGCTGTCTTGGTTGACACGTCTCTTCACTGTCACGTGGAAGTCGGGTACAGTGCCTGTGGAGTGGCAGACCGGGGTGGTGGTTCCCATTTTCAAAAGGGGGACCGGAGAGTGTGCTCCAATTATAGGGGTATTACACTGCTCAGCCTCCCCGGGAAAGTTTACTCCAGGGTGCTGGAAAGGAGGCTCCGTCCGATTGTCGAACCTCGGATTCAGGAGGAGCAATGCGGATTCCGTCCTGGACGTGGAACAGTGGACCAACTCTTTACCCTTGCAGGTCTGTTGGAGGGTGCATGGGAGTTTGCTCATTCAGTCTACATGTGTTTTGTGGACTTGGAGAAGGCCTTCGACCGTGTCCCTCGGGGAGTCCTGTGGGGGGTACTGCGGGAATATGGGGTACCTGGTTCGTTACTACGAGCCATTCGGTCCTTGTATGACCAAAGTGAGAGCTGTGTTCGGATACTCGGCACAAAGTCGAGCTTGTTCCCAGTGCGTGTTGGCCTCCGCCAGGGCTGCCCATTGTCACTGTGGCAGTGGGCGTGGTCTGCGCTCAGCTGCAGGGGAGAGAGGTGTGGGAGTGGTTCATGGGAACAGTGCCATTGTGAGTTAAATCAACACAGCTGTAATGTGGTGCTAATGATGCCAAATCTATTTAAGCAGTAGCAGACTGGAGTTCTGGGGGGAACAGTCACACACGCAGAATGAGGACTGAGACGAGAGCGAAAAGCCATCAGAGTGGTGGCGTTCCGGAAACGGTGGACCGAGTGCGCCCGAGAAGCCGGGCAGCGAAGTGGAGCGCACGACGGTCCGCATTTTGTGTTGTATTTTGAAAGAAATAAATATACCATTGTTGAACTTACCTGCTGAAGCCGTATCTGTGTTGGGGAGAACCTACGGTAGTCAAGAGTCGGCTACACTGGCGCCTGAAGAGGGACCTCAACACGGGGATGACGGAGCAGCAGACACAGCCGGTGGCGGCGTTGGCCCAGATGCTGGGGGAGATCGCGGCCATGCACCAGCAACAGGCAGAGGTGAACCGGCGGCAGATGGAGGCACTCCACAGCCAGGCGGAGATGCAGACCCGGGTCCTGGAGAGCCTGCTGTCCCGGTCGGGGGCGGCGGCTCCACCCCCTCCGTCACCACTCACGGGCATCGCGCTCCACAAAATGTCCGCGGAAGACGACCCACAGACCGTCCTGGAGATGTTCGAGGGCACGGCGGCGGCGTGCGGGTGGCCGGCAGCGGCGTGGTCCATGCGCCTGCTCCCCTTGCTGTCAGGGGAGGCCCAAACTGCGGCGCTCGGCCTGCCAGCGTCCTCGCGGGGAAATTTCCAGGACATAAAAAAGCCGTCCTTGATAGGACGGGTTTCTCCCCGAGGACCACCGTCGCCGGTTCCGGGGCACGAAATGGACACCCACCGACCGTCCTTTCGTGTATGCCCAGAAGCTGAGGGATGCGGCTAACAGGTGGCTACAGCCAGGGAGTCTTATGGTGAGCAGAAGATGCTGGAGAGGATCACTATTGAACAGTTTGTGGAGGGCCTCCCGACTGGGATGTCGGAATGGGTGCGGTGCCACCGACCTGGGGACTTGGGGCGGCCATTATCCTCGCGGAGGATCACCTCGCCGTCCACCCCCGGGGACAGGGAGCAGAGGGGTGGACATCAGCGCCTGTCCGACCGACTCCTGCTCCTCGCAGGAAGTTCCTCACCTCAGCCTCCCTCCATCGCCCCCCACAAGCTCACTCATTTCAACCTCGCAATAACCCTCCCTCTGTTTCCTCCCATCGCCAGTCTCCAGCTGCTACAGGCGCTGTTCCCAACCCACAGGGGGCCCCTCAGGCGTCAGAGCAGGAGTGTTGGAGGTGTGGGCAGCCCGGTCACTTCCGCAGAGAATGTCCACTGATGGAGGTCGGCCAGGTGATCCGGGTTGCCGGCCCGCCAGCACCCTCCTCCGGTCCGGGGGACATACAGCGTTCCGGTAAGGATTCAAGGGGGTGTACACCAGGCTATGGTGGACTCGGGCTGTACACAGTCCATGGTCCACCAGAACTTGGTTCGGCCTAGGGCGTTGGTAGAGGCAAAGTGGGTGGAGATAAGGTGTGTGCATGGGGGTGTTCACAGATATCCTGTTGTGTCAGTTGAAATTAAACACAGGGGCAAAACGCATAGAATTAGGGCTGCGGTTAGCTCCCGCCTTGCACACCCACTGATTTTAGGCACGGATTGGTCTGGGTTCCATACGTTAGTGGGGCAATGTGTGGGTGTGCGATCGCGACCGGCAGGGACATGTGGGATGTGTGCTGTGCTCAGTGGTGATGCGAGGTTGTCCGACGCTGCTGAAGGGGGGGGGAACCGGTGGTGCCCTCACAAGGGGCCCCGCAGGTTCCCGAAATACACTCCATGGAAGATTTTCCACTTGAGCAGTCTCGTGACAATACTCTACGCTTTGCCTTCGACCAAGTGATACAAATTGATGGTCACATGGTACACCCTGACACACCACCGACATACCCACACTTTTCATTGGTTAGGGATAGACTGTATAGAGTGAGTCGTGACACTCAGACTGGGGAAGATATTACCCAATTGTTGGTGCCGGAAAGCTGTCGGGAAATGGTTTTCCGGGCGGCTCACTATAACCCAATGGCTGGTCACATGGGGTATGACAAAACACTAGACCGGATAATGGCCCGATTCTATTGGCCTGGGATTCGGGGAGTTGTGCGCCGTTGGTGTGCCTCTTGCCCTGAATGCCAACTGGTAAACCAACCGGCCATCCCAAGAGCCCCATTGCGCCCATTGCCACTAATTGAGGTCCCGTTTGAGCGCATTGGCATGGACCTCATCGGGCCATTTCACCGGAGCACTCGAGGATATCGCTTTGTGTTAGTTCTGGTGGACTACGCAACGCGATATCCTGAAGCAGTGCCACTGCGCACTATCTCTGCAAAGAGTGTTGCGCAGGCACTGTTTCAGGTCATCTCCCGAGTTGGAATCCCGAAAGAGATTCTGACCGACCAGGGCACCTCGTTTATGTCACGCACATTAAGGGAACTATACGGTTTATTGGGCGTCAAGGCAATTCGGACTAGCGTTTACCACCCACAGACCGATGGCCTTGTTGAGCGCCTGAATAAAACCTTGAAGTCCATGATCCGTAAGTTCATACACGATGATGTCGGAAATTGGGATAAGTGGCTTGACCCTCTGTTGTTTGCAGTGCGGGAGGTGCCCCAGGCCTCCACAGGATTTTCTCCCTTTGAGCTGCTGTTTGGCAGAAAACCACGTGGGGTTCTGGACCTAGTTAAGGAAAACTGGGAGGAGGGTCCGAGCCCAAGCAAAAACGAGATTCAATACGTCCTGGACCTGAGAGCAAAACTCCACACATTGGGGCAATGTTCACGGGAGAATTTGCTCAGGGCCCAGGAGCGTCAACAACGCCTGTACAACAGAGGAGCTAGGCTGAGACAATTTGCACCGGGAGATAAAGTACTTGTATTACTTCCCTCTTCCAGCTCCAAACTGCTCGCTAAGTGGCAAGGGCCCTTTGTGGTCACACAGCGAGTGGGCGATGTAGACTATGAGGTTGTGCATTCTGACAGGGGAGGGGCAACACAAATTTACCACCTCAACCTCCTCAAAGCATGGAGAGAGGCAGAGCCTGTTTCTCTGGTGACTACCGTGAAAGAGAGGGATGAGTTGGGGCCTGAGGTGCCAAATTCCACCAATCCAGCCTCGCTCCGTTGTGAAGACCATCTCACTCAGTCCCAGAGAGCAGATGTGGCTGCGTTGCAGCAGCGCTTTGCTGATGTGTTCTCCCAGGACGCACCAACCTTATACAACACCATGTTGAAACTCGCCCAGGCGTGACAGTACGATCACGGCCTTATCGGTTGCCTGAACACAAAAGAAAGGTAGTTCAGAAAGAATTGAAAGATATGCTGGAGATGGGGGTAATAGAAGAGTCCAATAGTGCCCCATTGTTCTGGTTGTCAAGAAGGATGGGTCTATACGGTTCTGTGTGGACTACCGCAAGGTGAATGATGAGTCACGGTTTGATGCCTATCCAATGCCCCGGGTCGACGAGCTCCTGGACCAGCTCGGCACTGCTCGGTTTTTCACGACACTGGATCTGACCAAGGGCTACTGGCAGATTCCCTTGTCTCCAGAGTCCAGGGAAAAGACGGCTTTCTCCACTCCGTACGGATTGTACCAATTCGTCACACTTCCTTTCGGGCTGTTCGGTGCCCCAGCCACATTCCAACGTCTCATGGACCGGGTACTGCGTCCACACGCTGCTTATGCTGCCGCCTACCTGGATGATGTTATCATACACAGCAACAGCTGGGCGGAGCACATGCAGCGGGTGTCCGCTGTGCTTGAATCTATGAGACAGGCTGGGCTCACCGCCAACCCGAAGAAGTGTAAAAAGAGGTGAGGCGGTTCTTGGGGCTGGCAGGGTATTACCGGCGGTTCATCCCCAACTTCGCCGACCTAACCAGCCCCCTGACTGACCTGACTCGAAAGGGTGCCTCAGATCCGGTCCAGTGGACGGAGCAGTGCCAGCTGGTGCTTGAGAGGGTAAAACAGGCCCTCTGTGGGGAACTTCTTCTCCACACACCTAACTTCTCTCTCCCTTTTATCCTGTAGACTGATGCCTCGAACAGGGGGCTGGGGGCCGTTTTGTCCCAGGAGGTGCAGGGGATCGACCGCCCAGTGCTTTACATCAGCCGGAAGCTGTCCGAGAGGGAGTCTCGCTACAGCACAGTGGAGAAGGAAGGCCTGGCGATCCGGTGGGCGGTCGATGCCCTGCGTTACTACCTCCTGGGACGCCCATTCACCCTCTATTCGGACCATGCCCCTCTACAGTGGCTCCACCGCATGAAGGATGCCAACGCCCGGATCACTCGGTGGTATCTGGCGTTGCAGCCTTTTAAATTCAAAGTGGTCCATAGGCCGGGGGTGCAGATGGCTGTGGCAGACTTCCTTTCCCGCTCACAGGTAGGGGGGGAGTAGGCTAGGCCGGATGGCTCCCCGGCCTAAGTCGGGCGGTGGAGGTGTGTGGCAGTGGGCGTGGTCTGCGCTCAGCTGCAGGGGAGAGAGGTGTGGGAGTGGTTCATGGGAACAGTGCCGTTGTGAGTTCAATCAACACAGCTGTAATGTGGTGCTAATGATGCCAAATCTATTTAAGCAGTAGCAGACTGGAGTTCTGGGGGGAACAGTCACACACGCGGAACGAGGACTGAGACGAGAGCGAAAAGCCATCAGAGTGGTGGCGTTCCGGAAACGGTGGACCGAGTGCGCCCGAGAAGCCGGGCAGCAAAGCGGAGCGCACGACGGTCCGCATTTTGTGTTGTATTTTGAAAGAAATAAATATACCATTGTTGAACTTACCTGCTGAAGCCGTATCTGTGTTGGGGAGAACCTACGGTAGTCGAGAGTCGGCTACAGTCACCAATCCTGTTTGTGATTTTCATGGACAGGATTTCAAGGCGCAGCCGGGGGAGGATAGTTTCCGTTTGGATGACCTCAGAATCGCATCCCTGCTTTTTGCAGATGATGTGGTTCTGTTGGCTTCTTCAGAACATGACCTTCAGCACGCACTGGGGCGGTTCACAGCCGAGTGTGAAGCGGTCGGGATGAGAGTCAGTACCTCCAAGTCTGAGGCCATGGTTCTCTTCCGGAAAATGGTGGATTGCACCCTCTGGGTTGGGAGTGAGTCACTGCCCCAAGCGAGGGAGTTCAAGTATCTCGGGATCTTATTCACGAGTGAGGGTAAAATGGAATGGGAGATGGACAGGCGGTTCAGTGCAGCGTCAGCAGTGATGCGGGCGTTGTACCGGACCGTTTTGGTGAATAAGGAGCTGAGCCGAAAGGCAAAGCTCTCGATTTACCAGTCCATCTACGTTCCAACCCTCACCTATGGTCATGAGCTTTGGGTAGTGACCGAAAGAATGAGATTGCGAATACAAGCGGCCGAAATGAGCTTCCTTCGTAGGGTGGCTGGGCTCAGCCTTAGAGATAGGGTGAGGAGCTCAGACATCCGGAGGGAGCTCGGAGTAGAGCCGCTGCTCCTTCGCGTCGAAAGGGGCCAGCTGAGGTGGCTCGGGCATCTGATCAGGATGCCTCCTGGACGCCTCCCTTTAGAGGTTTTCCAGGCACGTCCAACTGGTAAGAGGCCCCAGGGTAGACCCAGAACACGCTGGAGAGATTATATATCTCGTCTGGCCTGGGAACGCCTCGGAGTTCCCCAGGAGGAGCTGGAAAGTGTTGCTGGGGAGAAGGACGTCTGGAGGACCCTCCTTAGCTTGCTGCCCCCGCGACCCGGCCCCGGATAAGCGGAAGGAGATGGATGGATGGATGGATGGATGGATGGATGGATGGATGGATGGATGGACAATAAGTACATTATGTATGACATTATCATACTTGCTAAAAACAGGGTGCCAAGGTAATCTCATAGCAGTATACAACGGCTTTGAACAAATTCTCAATGCTTATGTTTACCATGTACCTAATTTGTTGGTAAGAATATATATATTAACAACTCCTCTGTTCTCTTAAACTCCATGCAGCGCATCAGTTGTCAAGAGGATTTCTCGTCCAGGCCCCAGCGTCACCACTGTGTTCCTAAGAAAACAGGGTTCCTCTCCTATCAAGAGCCTCTCGGTATCTGCTTGAAACCACTCCATTGTTGGGGACATTTATCTGTTCCGTTTGGGAGATCTCCCTCAATCATCACAGTACACACATTACATTACATTACATTACAGTCATTTAGCAGACGCTTTTATCCAAAGCGACTTACAGGAAGTATATTCAACATAGGTATTCAAGAGAACTACTAGTCACCAGAAGTCATAAGTGCATCTCCTTTCTTAAACAAGCATCTCAAAGTGGCACACATGGCACCAAGTTCCTGCTCTTAGCACCACTTAAGCTACGTTTTCCTTTGTTCACTTCTGTTTATCACCAGTCCCATGCTTTAGACATGCAAACAGACATTTCCGGCAAGCAATCTTCCAGACAACTTCAATGAGACCAAGCTCATCACCTACAGCATGCTGATCCTTTTTGCTGTGTTGGTGGCCATTGTCCCTGCGTATATCAACTCCTCAGGCAAATAACGCCCCCAGGGTAATTACAAACCCAGAAATACTGACTCAATAACCCTAAATATTGATTTGAAATTATTAAGGCCCACAGATAAGTAGCTGAAACAGGACGGACAGGTTTTTTGAAATGAACAAAAGGTTTTATTGAAGAATGATTGAATATAAGCTAAAAAAGCCTTACTAAAAACTATAAAACCATGAAATAACTTATAATCTTCTAAAATGTTCTATGTGGGGGGAATGCTCAGTTTTGCCTAGTTTATGTCAGACAGATTAATTGATTGAACTGCAAATCACATTTTTATAATGTCTGATATACAGTTATCTGTTTGTAGTATGGATTTGTCATCAAATGTTGTTATTTTAAACAGTGCTTGACCTTGCTGCACAGAAAAAAATATTCTGATAATAAATTTAAATCCAAATCATGGTTGATTAAAGCCACAAAGTGAAAAGAAGAGAGTTGATGTATAGTTTCCTGGTTTTGAACTTATTAAAAACACCCACAACCACTCATCATCATTTACATCCTCATGTGGCTGCAGGTTCATATCCCGAAGCTGCATCAAAGCTCACTTTGTGCCCTGAAATGCCTGTTTAAGTAGTGCCCTGCATTAATTGAACGTAATTTTACGTCTGTGTACTGTGAAATGTTTTTTACTTTTGTCTAATGTTTTCCTGTGCACACAAATGTTTAAATAAACGTTAACTTAAAAATGAGAAAATAAATATTGCTTAAAATGAGATGAAATGTGTGCCATCTATCCTGCTTTCTAATATCATAGGTGCTGGTGGACCATGGTTGACAATACACTTTCGTTATACAAGCTATTACAAAAGCAAGAATTGTATTTTCAGCATACGTTTCATATTTTACCATAGCCTCAATTCATCCATTTACTGTTTGGAAATGCACTTTATGACAATCAAAGAAAAGCCTACAGTTGAATGCATCCTCTAAAAAAACTAAAAGAACCCTTAGAGGCAGCGACTTTAGAGGGAGAGAGGTCCAGCAGGAAATCTTTCAGGCCTGGAATTACAGATTGCTCAATGTGTAATCAGATTGCTTCAGCAGAGAAGTTGAATCTCAGCATGTCTTGGGTCACTGCCTATCCACTGGCAAGGTGAAAGAGCGACAGCTTCTCCAGCAGATAGATCATCATGTCTCCATGAGATGTACGTATATATGCCACAATTGTAGCTGTCCACCTGGAGAGAACATTTTAATCTATTGTATTATATCACAGAAGAGGCCTCAGTGCTGAACCCAGCACCAGTCTAGCCATCCCAAGAACCCTTCAAGGCAAGAGCTGAGTTCAGCTCTCACAAAACCAGAGACAGGATCAGACCAATAAATAGAGCTGAGATCCCTCAACTGTCTGCATGTCGGCATAATATCTTTTTACTGGTTTGCATTTTTTGACAAAAGCTTCCCTCCTACTGTATGTCATCTTACTGTACGTCAGAGATAGGATGCTCTTACACAGTGGTCTTTAACTCTTGTCGAAGTCTTTTCTGTGGCCTGCGTGTACAAAATAATCTTTTTTTCACTTGCAGGATATCATCCTAATTTCATCCTAGCCTTATTCCAGTAAAACCTAACAAATGAACACATTTTAATGGGTTACTCGTATGTTTTAATCTGGTATTAAATAATGATAGACATATTATCATGAAAGAACTCAGTACCACACACTCATGTTGTGAATTAGGACTTTGTTTATTCACCTTTTTGATGTGCTCAGCCCATTAAAAAACAATGATAACATGTTAAAAGGATATTAACGTTTTAATATTAATTCAAAAGGACTTAAATCAAAAAGGTGAAGAATGTGCATATCATTAGCGTTATACTGTATGTTGCCATCGTATCTATTTCGGAACCTGAGATGATTTAGGGTAAATTTTTGTTCATTACATGTTTCTTGGTGTTTTTCTCTGGCTTAAACAATATGATGAAACACTTTGGAGCAAATATACACAATATGAGTCCAAAACTGGAGGCCAGAATGGCAAATATCTCCACAGCCACAGTAAATTTACCAGGAGAGCTGACATATGCTGGGATAAAGGCGATCCAGACTGCACAGAATATCAGCATGCTGAAGGTGATAAGCTTGGCTTCATTAAAACTATCAGGTAGTTTCCGAGCGAGCACAGCTAACACAAAGCAAAAGACAGCCAGTAGGCCGATGTACCCGAGCACAGCCCAGAACCCAATAGCTGAGCCTAAAGCACACTCCAGGATGATTCTCTCCTTGTATGTGGTTAGGTTTTTTCTTGGAAATGGAGGACTAAGAACCAACCAAAGAGTACATATTATAACTTGAATGAAGGTGAAAGACACTACAGTCATTCTTTGCTGTGGAGGACCAAACCATTTCATGATATTATGACCTGGGAGAGTGGCTTTGAAGGCCATTAACACTACTATAGTTTTTCCAAGAACACAAGACATACAGAGTACAAAGGTGATCCCGAACGCTGTGTGACGCAGCATGCAGGACCACTCGGAGGGTGCTCCAATGAAAGTTAATGAACATAAGAAGCAGAGAGTCAGAGAGAAGAGCAGCAGGAAGCTCAGCTCAGAGTTGTTGGCCCTGACAATCGGGGATGTCCTGTGACGATGGAACACAGCCGCTGTTATAATGGCAAGACAGGCACCACCAACTGAGAATGCCGCCAGGATGATTCCTAGGGCCTCATTGAAGGAAAGATACTCTACAGGCTTGGGGAGACAAGTGTCTCTCTTTGCATTAGGCCAAAATTCCTTAGGGCAAGAAAAACAATCAGGGGAATCTGAAAAATAAAACAAAGAGGGCTTTTAGCAGTTGTAATGTATATTTGATGTTGTACAGTATATAATAATAATAATGCTAATATAATGCTATATTATGCAGTTCTTAAAAAGTGCATTGGATATTTTGGGCAGTCTCAGATGTGTTTCAGAGTGAGAGAGGACAGGGAGCCAGTGGAGGATCTAGGGGACAGGGTTGATGTGATCACAGGACCGAGAATGGATGAGCAGACAAGCAGCAGGAAAATGATAGGTAGCATGTATCCAAAGACTCAAAGGACAACCTTATTTGCTAGGTTATAGTGTCAAAAACTTAATTGAAGGCAAAACTCTAGGATCAGGAATGGCGCGGCCGCTAAAATGTGCCAGCATTCTCTTAATCTGCCATATGAAAAACAATACCTGTAGCATTGCTAATCTCTCCCTCAGGACACGGTATACAATCATAACAGCAGATGGGCTTTCCTTTTTGCAGCACTTTACGAGTTCCTGGAGGACAGCTGTCAGTGCACACTGACTCAGGCACCTGGCACATAGATAGAAACAAAAGTCATACATATTCAGTTGTGCTACGAAGCTGAGGATTTAAGGGATAGGTTCACATTAATAAACACATTGAGACTTTATACACTTGTTTTAACGTACTCTTATTTGTTTATTCGTTACCATATTTAATTGAACATTTTCATATTTCTAATTTCAAATTGTCTGATATTATTGGACTGTGTTTACTGTCTACTGTTACGCACCAATAGTGAAAAAAAGCAAAATTACTTGCAAGTTACTTGGCAATAAACAGCTTCTGATTCTGATTATCCAGCAACGTTTTTGTAAATGTTCAGTGGGCGAGTGTGTGCTCTTGATTTGGGGAGAGTATAACCCATAGAGACAAGCAGAGAGTACCTGTGCTTATGGAACTAGGATTACAATTTCACAACATTTGTTGTCTTCAAAAGTTAGTCTTTTTAGCACAAATTCTCTACTTGGGTAACTGGCCCTTTGTCGTGAATCAGCAAGGGAACACTTTCTTGGAAAATATAAAAGAGTTATACTAAATGTACATTATTATATTACATTATTTATTATATTGGAATAGTATTTGGGATGGATCTATTCAAGGTCGTTATATACTGGGGGAAAATTGCAGTGACCAAAAAGAGTTGTACACATATTATAACGTTTAATGTCACTTAAGTTGAAATTTGAATATATAATTATTTTTTTTAGCTCTTTACTTTTGTGCCACCCTCCACCCAGGTGAGGTTCTTGTTGATACGGAGTTCCTGGCCCACCGGCAGTGAGGCATCGTAGTGCCCTACTGTCACCAACTCAATGCTGCCACTCTCCGTTTCTTGCCAGTTAACCAGCTCGTATGTGGCCACAGGATCCCCGTTGGCATCAAATGAAACATCATAACTGTTTTGTGAAAAATGTACATTTTTCAGCTGGGAAAGAACCTGTGAGGACGAAGTAAAAGAAGACAGAGAGGGCGAGAAATTAAACCATGTGAGATAAAATGAATATTTTATTTAAAAAAAGGTACACTATAGCAAAACATGTACAATAGGGTGTTCACATATTTGTTTGAACTGACCTGTTTGGACTCTATGCTGGTGAATTTTTCAAACTGAGCGTTGGAGTGTGATTCCTGAAGCACTGCATTATGAATAGCATGTGCGATTGCATAGACAGCCTTGTACACCATGTTAGTGATTCGGAGCTGAGATGTGTCAGTGTACGGGCTCCGGATAGTCTCTATGTCTTCAGTTCCGTCACATGAATTCTTGTCTGTGGCTGATCCTAAAACACAGAAAGACAAAAGGAGGATTTTTTTAACCTTGAAAATGATATTATAACATTATTCATCCGTATATATTTTTCTTTTTGTTTTATTTAACTTGCCAAATGTCCCTAGCAAAAACTCTTATATTTACATTGCTATAATTTATTAGTAAAACATTATTTTGCTTTATTTCTCAAAGCACTGTTTGGCAGACATTCCTTGTTTTTGAAAGTTGCTCTTTCAGTTTGTATACGGCCCTGATTTTTCATTTTACCTTTATGTAACAGCTCAGTTATCAGACAATTAGTCAACTGCATACAAGGCAAATAATGTATTTTCCTTTAATTAGATACTGACAAGATCTGTTTTAATGTGTTTTGAATAAATAAATGGTATGAAATCACTGTCAGACAGAACACACACAAAGACCCAACTGTAAGTGTCTTTTATGTTAAAAACTTTCTCACTTTTTTCCAGCCTGCAGTTGAATGCATCCTCCCAGAACTCAGTGAGCACTGGAGAGGCAGCCACTTTAGAGGGAGAGAGATCCAGCAGGAAGTCCCTCAGACCTGGGATGACAGATTGCTCAATGCCAAATCCGATTGCTCCAGCACAGAAGCTGAACCTCAGCATGTCTGGGTCAGTTACCCAGGACTCACTGCCTATCCACTGGCGAGGTGGAGAGGGCTTTAGCGACAGCTCCTCCAGCAGAATCCTAAAGTCTCCAGAGGTGGTAAATGCCACAACAACCAAAGCTGTAGACCTGGAGGAAAATTATAGTGCATTGTATTACACAAATGTGAAAATAAAATATATTTTAAAAATGCATCAAGATAATTAAAAAACAGATATGAAATCCTTTAATGTTTGACAAAAGAATAATACAATCTTCCATCTCATATATGAAAGAACATTTTTGTGGTTTTGTATCCAGAAGGTCAGCGTGAGCACAAAAAACCTGCGGATAATTTCAGCTACTCTCTGGATCCTGCTCCGTGGGTTGGTCCGGTAGAAAGATTCGGAGTATTCTACACAGATCCCCTCTTTTTGGGCCGCGTCCAGGAAAGACGCCATACCATTGTTTCCATAATCCGAGTCCGATCGGATAGCCCCTATCCAAGTCCAACCAAAATGTTTTACCAGCTTTGCCAGCGCGTCAGCCTGGAACTGGTCACTCGGGATTGTTCTGAAGAAACTCGGGTACTGCTGCTTATCAGACAGACATGCACAAGTGGCAAAGTGGCTCACCTACAGGAATACAATAGTGTAATTATGTCAGAGGACGGACAAAAAGTAGCACTAGTGAATTAAACCCATTGTTTGCAGAAATTCAATATATTTACTTGAGGAATGTTAAAGGGCCCGATGATGCGCGACATGCTGATGGATGGCGTGGACCCAGACTCACCAACAATGGCCATCAGCGCACCAGATTGCGAGCAATTGTCATCGGTGTAAAACACCGGGTCCAGGCCGCTTGAAAGCTGAAATGCCACATGCACCGCCACGGGCACCGAGGCGCACGAGTCGTAGATCTGATAACCGAGTTTGATGCCCGGCAGCAGCTCCGTGCTGTTGTTAATCTCCTCGATGGCGAAGATCATTGCGCGTGAAAAGCGCAGTTCACGGGAATCAATGCTGCACACAGACACCCATGTCACTGTTTAAAATATGGCCTACATATGATGAGGACGATTCAGTATTTTACTAGAAATACATAATTTAGGAAAACTTAAATTCAAATTTATGTACAACAAGTGATAGCTGCACTGCATCTGTGATCCACATATACATCAAAGATTGCCTGAACACCAAAATAAAAAAAACAGTATTAGATATTAGTCCAACAATCCACATGAATTTAATTCACAATTCAACTAAATCTAAACTCTTAATTTATGTTTATCCTGTTAAATATGTAGTTGATAAACACTTTATTTCAGTTTAAAAATAAATAAGAAGTTTATTGTATTGTTCTTTGTTGGTTTTTTACTTACTACTATTGATGTAAAAGAAATACCTGCAATTTTACGGCCAAATATTGTTAAGGCACTTTATGTAAAAAATAAAATATATATTATTACAATCACACCGTACAAATCAAAACATTTCCATGCTGACAGAGTAACATCCTCTTAACCCCACATCTCCCTCTTACTAACCTCCCTGTGCATCTGAGTGGCTCAGGCATGGTGGTGTAGTTATGCTTCACTGTGTGCACATAGTGGTGTATGGACAAAACACCACCAATCACGTAGTCACCATCCATTGAGAATGCAGGTAGACGAGTATTACCCTGGAGCTTACATTTCACAGAAGAGGCCTCAGTACTGACCCCAACACCAGTCCTATCCTCTGTAAGACCAGCCCGTTGTTTCACACCATCCACAGAACCATTCAAAGCAAGAGCTGAGTTCAGCTCATCTAAACCCAGACACAGGATCAGACCAATAACGAGAGCTGAGATCTCCATCCCTCAACTGTCCACATGTGGGCATACTGTGTTTTCACTGGTTTATATAGATTTTCAGACAAAAGCTTCCATCCTTCTACTGTACGTCATCTTACTGTATGTCAGAGAGAGGATGCTCTTACCCCGTGGTCTTTAATTGAATCGTTTCCAAGTCTTTTTTGTGAGCTGTGTACAATATAATCTACACAAAGAGCCCATGTCTCTTTTCTTTTCCTGTAACCATTGTAAGCAATTTATTTGTAATTATGTCTATATCCTAAATCTTTTTTGTTGTATTTCAGCTCATATTACAGTTATGGGTTAATGGGTTGTTTGAGTAATTAAATCGCATATTCAGTTTAGAATTCATAAAAGAGAAAGAAACACACGTTTTTATTATGAGTTTTGACTTTTTATTCACAAAAAATATATAAAACTAATAAAACATGTCATGTAAAAAAACTTAAAATGTAATATTTAGATAAGCCATGTAAAGACTGAATGTGGATATCATGAGTTTTATACTGAATATTGCTGTTGGAGCCATAATGTAGTGTTTTGTATCCTTACCTAAAACACAGGATAAGCGTATACATGCAGTTCTTACATCTTGTCACCTATTAATGTAAAAATTTCACAAAGGTAAGCTAAAGGTGATGAGAATCAATTGGAACAATTCTTTGACTGTGTCAACTAGTTGGAGTGAGAACGTGGCTTCGATTATGCATGACAATTTGATGAATTGAAACAGAAATTGATTATGGACAATTCTAGTTCTCCCTGCTCGCCCTTTTAGGCTTAGGTATTTTTATTAAAAGTCCCTTCAATAGTCATCAAACATCAGATGTTTTAAGATTGACTTTTGCCCATTACATGTTTCTTGGTGTTTTTCTCTGGCTTAAACAATATGATGAAACACTTTGGAGCAAATATACACAATATGAGTCCGTAACTGGAGGCCAGAATGGCAAATATCTCCACAACCACAGTCAATTTACCAGGAGAGCTGACATATGCTGGGATAAAGGCGATCCAGACTGCACAGAATATCAGCATGCTGAAGGTGATAAGCTTGGCTTCATTAAAGTTATCAGGTAGTTTCCGGGCGAGCACAGCTAACACAAAGCAAAAGACAGCCAGTAGGCCGATGTACCCGAGCACAGCCCAGAACCCAATAGCTGAGCCTAAAGCACACTCCAGGATGATTCTCTCTTTGTATGTGGTTAGGTTTTTCATTGGAAAAGGGGGACTAAGAACCAACCAAAGAGTACATATTATAACTTGAATGAATGTGAAAGACACTACAGTCATTCTTTGCTGTGGAGGACCAAACCATTTCATGATATTATGACCTGGGAGAGTGGCTTTGAAGGCCATTAACACTACTATAGTTTTTCCAAGAACACAAGACATACAGAGTACAAAGGTGATCCCGAACGCTGTGTGACGCAGCATGCAGGACCACTCAGAGGGTGCGCCAATGAAAGTTAATGGACATAAGAAGCAGAGAGTCAGAGAGAAGAGCAGCAGGAAGCTCAGCTCAGAGTTGTTGGCCCTGACAATCGGGGATGTCCTGTGACGATGGAACACAGCCGCTGTTATTATGGCAAGACAGGCACCACCAACGGAGAATGCCGCCAGGATGATTCCTAGGGCCTCATTGAAGGAAAGAAACTCTACAGGCTTGGGGAGACAAGTGTCTCTCTTTGCATTAGGCCAAAATTCCTCGGAGCAAGAAAAACAATCAGGGGAATCTGAAAAATAAAACAAAGAGGGCTTTTAGCAGTTGTAGTGTATATTTGATGTTGTGCAGTAGATAATAATATTAATTATTATTCATAATAATTAGAAGTATAATAATAATAATAATAATAATAATAATAATAATAATAATAATAATGGTAATACATCTTATTTATAAAACACTTTTCATAATACTCAAAGACATTTTACACAAGTCAAAATGATAATATAACAACATCAATTACATAAAACGCACTTCTGTGAAGTAAGAGGGGGGCCTAGTTATGGAGATCTTTTTGAGGGAGAAAAGGACTTTGAATTGTTGCGGTCGTGAGACAGCCAGCCAGTGGAGGATCTATGGGACAGGGTTGATGTGATCACAGGAGCCAGATTGGTTGAGCAGACAAGCAGCAGGAAGATGATAGGTAGCATGTACCCGCTGGCTCGCATGACAACTTTATATTGTAGGTTATAGTGTTATAACCTTTATTAAATGGCAGAATGCCAGGAATTGAGGAGCCACTAAAATGTGCCAGCATTCTCTTAATCTGCCGTTTGAAAAACAATACCTGTAGCATTGCTAATCTCTCCCTCAGGACACGGTATGCAATCAAAACAGCAGATTGGTTTTCCTTTCTGCAGCACTTTACGAGTTCCTGGAGGACAGCTGTCAGTGCACACTGACACGGGCACCTGGAACATAGATAGAAACAAAGTCATACATATTCAGTGTTGCCACAAAGCTCTGAGGATTAGAGGATAGATTCATATTTTTCAAGTCTGTCTAAAAACAATTCTCACATGCCTTTATGTTCACTGTAACCAAACTGTAACCCCGCCTAAAGCCATCTCAAAATAACTGCTAGGCTACAAAATCCAGCTTTTGTGTAAAAATGCATTTTTAAATGTATCTGAAGCTAAATTGAAGATTCAGCAGTGAGTTCAACAAATGAAGTGGTTCTAACTCACAGGCTCTGCCCTCTACTGGACTATGTGTTATACTCTGCTCAAATCATGAGCATGCCTTTCACCGCTGATTTGCTCATTTGTCTAGGCATAGGCGGCTAATCAGGACATGCTAACCAGAATATGTGTGGACCCCACAGTATAGAAGCTAGCACATCCCCCTGCTAAGCTATCCTTTTCTCTTCAATGATTTCACCACTGACTGCCTATCTCAATGGATGGAGTCACCGCTTTAAGAACTTTGCAAGTGCCTGTCATGTCCTGGCCTTTTTTGCCCAGACAGATTTTCACAACGCCTGCTTCAAATGCCTCAGAAGGGACCTTGCAAGCAAGTGTTTAGCAGCCACCAGCCTGCCCAGCCTGTTGAGCACTGCCCAAGATTCAACGCCTGCAGTGATGGGATTATTTCTGATGATTCAATTTATGCTCCACTGCGATGAGCGCAATTTGGAGCTTGAGATCCACACAGCCCAGTTGATTTTACAATTTACAAAGTTGAGGTTCATGGTCCATTGGAGGTGGAGAAGCCCTGTGTGACACCAACAGAAGTATCCGGGAGCAAGAACACATGCAGTCTGCAGGCACTTTGTTGGACCACAGAAAGACGGCCCTGCGGCTACAGGCAATCTGCAACTGCTGTTGGGGGTAAAAGCAAAGATTGGTCACCATTTCACCCTCACTGATTGGGCTCTCCAAATACTAAGGTTGGGGAAGTGGAAATGGATCTGTTTGCCAACCTATGTTCTAACTGGCAAAGCAGGAAAATCCACCCAGCCACAACCATTGCCAAGAAAGCTCCTTTAGGCCTTCAGCTGCTCCATCTCGTCCTTCACTGTTGGAGAGAATGTGCAGGAAACAGTTGTAGGTAATTCCGGTAGCTACAGGTCGTCGCATGGAATTGTTGGTGATGGTGTCCCAGCCCTAAATCATCCCCCAGTTCTTTGTAGCGGTTCTTGCAGGGACTCAGGAGACAATGACTGCTGATGCTTGCCTTTTCATTACAATAGAATCTACCATTGGAGCTTGAGGCCCTGTTGTAGGATCCGTTTTAGCCCCTGGAGTGCTGCTCTCGGAAGGAATTGTCATTCAAGACAGCTTTCCTGCTAGCATTCACCTCAGCTAAGTGTGTGAACTGACTGCCCTGTGGGTGCACCCCAGTTGCTTGCTGTTTTGTGGTGATCGTAGCTGGGCTATTTTCAGTCCAAAACCTTCCTTTGATCCTTCAGGTTGAAGGTTATGCAGCTGGATGATTTTTGTCTTCTACCCCATGCAAGGGACAGGGAGGCTAAATTACATCTGCTTTGCCCTGTTCATGCGTTGGTATGTTATGTAGAACACACCATCCCCATCAGTAGCACTGAACAACTGATTGTGTACTTTGGGGATGTTGTGGCCAGTAAAACCCTATCCAAGAAATGCTTGGTGGGACGGCTTTGTGAGTGCATCGCCCAAGCCTTAAGGGACTCATGCACACTCTGTGTCAGAATGCAATGTAAAGGGGGCTTCTTGACTTTCAACCCTTGCAGGGTTATGCTGTGGCTCCAACCAGTTCAGTCATTTACTACCTGGGTTGGCTAAGGCCCCCTACTTCTCTGCTGTGGTAGCCAACGTAATAAAGAACTAGGTAGAGTATGGCAACTAGCCTTTTGCCGGTCAGGATCCATGTGTCTGGGTCCATGTTATGTGGTTTACGATATTGTATCCCTAGGTCGAAGCCCTTTGGCTGTGGAGACTGTAGGATAGTGTGCTGCCGTATATACTGTCGGGTCTTCATATCCTGATTAGCCACCTACGTTCATGCAAATGTTAAGTGGGGGAATGCATTCTCGTTATTGAGGGGAACTATTACCCATAGAGTCCAGTAGAGGGCTCCACCCTGTGCTATAGAATAAGGTTCAAATATAATAACCCTGGTTTTATTCTGAAGTTAGGCTTTTTAGCATAAATTCCCTCCTTGTATTCCTCTCCCTCTGTCATGGCTCACCAAGGGAACATTCTTGGAGATACAAAGGATGAATTTCCTGGTAAAAATGCATACTAAAAAGAAGCTTACATTAGTTATTACATTGGAATTGTATTAAGAATGGATTTCTTCACAGCAATTATGTACAAGGGCAATAATTGCAGTGACCAAATAACTATTTTAATGTAAAAATATTATAACATTTAAGATCACTTAAAAGAACAGTGTGTAACATTTAGGGGGCTTAATTAGCAGCTATGGAATTTTCATAATTATGTTTTAATCCATGTAAAATCACCTGAAAAGAATCAGTGTTTTCCTTAGCTTAGAAAAAGGCTTTTTTATCGACGTAGGGAGGGGATCATCTTCAACGGAGTACGCCATCTTGCACCACCATGTCTATACAGCAGCACAAAACACAAACACCCAAACGAAGCGCCTGCAGATAGTCCACTGTGGTGAAGTAAACCAGGTGAAGTGACGGATACTCAAGTTGACGGCAACTACGCTTGTTACTGTGCGTGGAATAAAATATTTGCGAGTAAAAAGCCATTACTTTATCAATACATCTGTGCGACAAGTGCAGACATGAAAACAAAAGTGAAACCTAATTCAATCGGCTCTATCCGCTGTCTCAAACACCCCCACTATGTTTACTCAAGTACAGCATGCTCTATCTGCCAAAAGCTCTTATTATTCTAAACTTCTCTGCTGGCTGGGACAAAGCATCCAGGAGGACAGAAGACATGAGGAAGAATGAATACTGACTGATGTCTGTGTTCTTCATTTTTTATGAACTGCACTCAGAAGTGTTACTTATTTTATTAACATTTTACATTTCTTTCCTGTTCTGAGTAAAAAAAATGTTTAAATGCTATTTTAAGAGCATTTTTTTAGTCATGTAGAAAAGGAGATTATTGATAACAGTTGAAATTTGAATCGCCTTACTTGTCTGGCATCCCCCACCCAGGTGAGGTTCCTGTTGATACTGAATTCCTGGCCCACCGGCAGTGAAGCATCGTAGTGCCCTACTGTCACCAACTCAATGCTGCCACTCTCCGTTTTTTGCCAGTTAACCAGCTCGTATGTGGCCACAGGATCCCCGTTGGCATCAAATGACACAAGATAACCATTTTGGGAAAAATTTACATTTTTTAGTTGAGTAAGAACCTGTGAGGATGAAAAAATGAGGGAGAGATTTAAAACGATCTAAAATAAAATAAATATTTCAATTTATAAAAGGTACACTTTAGCTTAAAAAGGACATTGCTGTGCTCACATATTTGTTTTGACTGACCTGTTTGGACTCTATGCTTGTGAATTTGTCACACTGAACTAGAGAGTGTGTTTCCTGACACATTGCATTATGAATGGCATGTGCTATTGCATAAACAGCCTTGTACACCATGTTAGTGATTCGAAGCTGAGATGTGTCAGTGTACGGGCTCTGGGTAGTCTCTATATCTTCAGTTCCATCACACAAATTATTGTCTGTGGCTGATCCTGAAAACACACAAAGAGAGAGGGAGGTATTTTTTAGGCTTGACAATGATATTCTATTATTCATCAGTATGTTTTTCTTTTTTGTTTTGTTTTTGTTTTATCTAATCTGCCAAATGTGCCTAGCAAAAACGTGTATACTTACGTTGTTCTAATATATTAGAAAAACTTTATCTAGCATTATTATGTCATAGCACTATTTGGCAAACAGGCCTTTTTATCTGGCCCTATTATTTATTTTTACCTACATCTATACCAGCTCAGTCATCAGACAATTAGTGATTTGTTTAAAATTCAAAAATGTATTTTCCTTTTATTAGATACTGACATTATGTTTTTAAGCTTATTTCAAATAAATGTATTATCTAAGAACACTGTCGGTGTATGTGTTTATGTGTGTATGTGTGTGTATGTGTGTATGTATGTGGATGTGTGTATGTGTTAAACTACTCCAGCCGAGTTCATACAAACCAGAAAAATCTGAGTTAATTCACAGAGATGCATTTTATGTCCATATCATGTCTTTGTTCAATATTAACAGATCTCCATATTAATCTAGGAATGGCTTAAGCATCTGTGGACATTTTAACACACACAATTTCAACTGGACTACTACAAAAAATAACAGAACACACAAACACCCAACTTATGTAAAAAAAAAAAAAAAAAAAAACATTCTCACTTTTTTCCAGCCTGCAGTTGAATGCATCCTCCCAGAACTCAGTAAGCACTGGAGAGGCAGCCACTTCAGAGGGAGAGAGATCCAGCAGGAAGTCTCTCAGACCTGGGATAACAGATTGCTCAATGCCAAATCCGATTGCTCCAGCACAGAAGCTGAACCTCAGCATGTCTCGGTCAGTTACCCAGGACTCACTGCCTATCCACTGGCGAGGTGGAGAGGGCTTTAGCGACAGCTCCTCCAGCAGAATCCTTAAGTCTTCAGAGGATATAAATGCCACAACAACCAAAGCTGTCGACCTGGAGGAAAATTATAGTGCATTGTATTAACCAATATTTAAAAAAATATATATATTTTAAACAAATTCATTTACATAATTAATACAAACAGACATGAGAGACTTTAATTTTCGGTGTGTTAATGTGCAGTATTTGTCGCACTGATTATATAACAACATCATAGGCCGTTCATATGAGAGAAATTAACAAGAAGATACATTTGCAATTTGATAATGAAATTATCTTCCATTTTATAATTTACTCAACCTTTTTATAATTTACTTAACATTGTTGTGTGCAGAGGGTCAGCGTGAGCACAGGGAACAGAAGCACATAATCAGTGAATGTAGACACCTGCGGATAATTTCAGCTACTCTCTGGATCCTGCTCCGTGGGTTGGTCCGAAAGAAAGATTCGGAGTATTCTACACAGATCCCCTCTTTTTGGGCCGCGTCCAGGAAAGACGCCATACCATTGTTTCCATAATCCGAGTCCGATCGGATAGCCCCTATCCAAGTCCAACCAAAATGTTTCATCAGCTTTGCCAGCGCGTCAGCCTGGAACTGGTCACTCGGGATTGTTCTGAAGAAACTCGGGTACTGCTGCTTATCAGACAGACATGCACAAGTGGCAAAGTGGCTCACCTACAGGAATACAATAGTGTAAATATTTCAGAGGACGGACAAAAAAATAGCATTGGTCTATTAAACACATAGTTTTCAGAAATTCAAAATATTTACTTGAGGAATGTTAAAGGGCTCAATGATGCGCGACATGCTGATGGATGGCGTGGACCCAGACTCACCAACAATGGCAATCACTGCACCAGATTGCGAGCAATTGTCATCGGTGTAAAACACCGGGTCCACGCCGCTTGAAAGCTGAAATGCCACATGCACCGCCACGGGCACCGAGGCGCACGAGTCGTAGATCTGATAACCGAGTTTGATGCCCGGCAGCAGCTCCGTGCTGTTGTTAATCTGCTCGATGGCGAAGATCATTGCGCGTGAAAAGCGCAGTTCACGGGGGTCAAAGCTGCACACAGACACCCATGTCACTGTTTAAAATATGGCCTACATATGATGAGGACGATTCACTAGTTTACTAGAAATACATCATTTAGGAAAACTGTAATTCAAAGTTAAGTACAAGAACTGATAGTTTCAATGCATCTGTGATCCACAGATATGAAAGCGTTGCCTGAATACCAAAATAAAAAACACAGTATTAGATATTAGTCCAAGAATTCACGTGAATTTAAATGCACAAGTCAACTAAATCTTAACTCTTGAATTGTGTGTATCCTGTTAAACATTTGATATGATAAACTCAATGTTATCAGTAACAAACAAAAACATGTTCATCTCTAAATAGTCACACTTTACTATTGTTGTAAAAATAATACCTAAAATTGTGTAGCAAAATACTGATTTCCACTTCATGTAAAATATTAGTTTTTTGTTGTTGTTTTTTATATTTTCAGTAAAACACATACAAAAATACAATTATTATTTTTTTAAGGCCAAATAAAAAGTATAACATTGCAATCCCACAGAGTAACAACCTCTTAACACCGACATCTCCCTCTTACTAACCTCCCTGAGCATCTGAGTGGCTCAGGCATGGTGGTGTAGTCATGCTTCACTGTGTGCACGTATTGGTGCATGGACAAAACACCACCAATAACGTAGTCACCATCCATTGAGAATGCAGGTAGACGAGTATTACCCTGGAGTTTACATTTCACAGAAGAGGCCTCAGTGCTGACCCCAACACCAGTCCTATCCTCTGTAAGACCAGCCCGTTGTCTCACACCATCCCCATAACCATTCAAAGCAAGAGCTGAGTTCAGCTCATCTAAACCCAGAGACAGGATCAGACCAATCAAGAGAGCTGTGATCTCCATCCCTGAACTGACCTCATGTGGGCATACTGTGTTTTCACTGGTTTAAATAGATTTTCAGACAAAAGCTTCCCTCCTTCTACTGTACGTCATCGTACTGTACGTCAGAGAGAGGATACTCTTACCCCATGTTCTTTAATTAACTCAAATCCAAGTCTTTTCTGTGAGCTGTGTGTACAATCTAATCTGCACAAAGAGCCCATGTCTCTTTTCTTTTCCAGTAAAGTAACTATTGTAGTCACTGAATTTCTTTGTAATTACAGTATAGTCTGTACCCTTACATTTTTTTGTTGTTGCTGTAATTAACTTATATTACATTTAAGTCTAACAAATATCAACCACTAATGGTATGTTTGTGTGGTTACATTGCATATTTAATAATGTCAACACAGAAATATTAATAAAATAGTAGTGAGTTTATAAAAGAGAGTGAAAACACACGTTTCTGTTATGATGTTTTACTTTATTTATTCCTGTTCTTGTATATTTTCAAGCTATGATAGAATAATAATTGTCAAAAAGACAAATACATTTTAAAAGGACATTCACAAAATGACATTAAAATATATAAACCATTTAATGTAAAAAAAAAAAAACTTAAAATGTAAATATTTAGATAAATATGTGAAGACTGAATGTGGACATCATGAGTTTTATACTGAATATTGCTGTTGGAGCCATAATGTAGTATTTCGTCTGATTGTATCCTCACCTAAAACACATTATGAGTGTATACATGCAGTTCTGACATCGTGTCGCCTTGGGTAGAGCATTAATGTATGAATTTCGCAAAGGTGAGTGGAACAATTATTTGGATTAAATCAACGTGTTGGTGTGAGAACGTGACTGGCATTCTTATATTTTGAATTTGGTTCATTGAAACAAAGATTGAATATGGACAATGCTGTTACATTATGCCAGTGAGCATTATGTCAAACTGTACCAACAGGACGTTGTTGTTTTTTTAGCTAAGAGCACACATAAGAAACAAGTTCTCCCTGTTTGCCCTCTGTGGCTTAGGTATCTTTGTTAAAAGTCCCTTCAATTGCCATCTGATGTTTTATAACTTACTTTTGTTCATTACATGTTTCTTGGTGTTTTTCTCTGGCTTAAACAGTATGATGAAACACTTTGGAGCAAATATACACAATATGAGTCCAAAACTGGAGGCCAGAATGGCAAATATCTCCACAGCCACAGTAAATTTACCAGGAGAGCTGACATATGCTGGGATAAAGGCGATCCAGACTGCACAGAATATCAGCATGCTGAAAGTGATAAGATTGGCTTCATTAAAATTATCAGGTAGTTTCCGGGCGAGCACAGCTAACACAAAGCAAAAGACAGCCAGTAGGCCGATGTACCCGAGCACAGCCCAGAACCCAATAGCTGAGCCTAATGCACACTCCAGGATGATTCTCTCTTTGTATGTGGTTAGGTTTTTCATTGGAAAAGGGGGGCTAAGAACCAACCAAAGAGTACATATTATAACTTGAATGAATGTGAAAGACACTACAGTCATTCTTTGCTGTGGAGGACCAAACCATTTCATGATATTATGACCTGGGAGAGTGGCTTTGAAGGCCATTAACACTACTATAGTTTTTCCAAGAACACAAGACATACAGAGTACAAAGGTGATCCCGAACGCTGTGTGACGCAGCATGCAGGACCACTCAGAGGGTGCTCCAATGAAAGTTAATGAACATAAGAAGCAGAGAGTCAGAGAGAAGAGCAGCAGGAAGCTCAGCTCAGAGTTGTTGGCCCTGACAATCGGGGATGTCCTGTGACGATGGAACACAGCCGCTGTTATTACGGCAAGACAGGCACCACCAACTGAGAATGTCACCAGGATGATTCCTAGGGCCTCATTGAAGGAAAGATACTCTACAGGCTTGGGGAGACAAGTGTCTCTCTTTGCATTAGGCCAAAATTCCTCGGAGCAAGAAAAACAATCAGGGGAATCTGAAAAATAAAACAAAGAGGGCTTTTCGCAGTTGTAGTGTATTTTTTATGTCATGCAGAAGATAATATGTATTATTATTAATAATTACAATAATAATAATAATAATAATACATATTATTTAAAAAGCACTTTTTATAAAGCTCAAAGACATTTTACACAAGTAAAAATGATAATATCAAACAGCAGACAAAAAAATATACAACAGACAACATTAATCACATCAAATGCACTTCTGAAAAAGTGTATTTTGATATCAGATTTGAAAATGTATATTTGGGGCAGTCTCGAATGTGTTTCAGGGTGAGCTCCAGAGGGTTCGTGCAGTAATGGATATCTCTCTGAAGCTCATGGTCTGGGTTCTAGGTCCTGAGTGGTCGAGACAGGGGGTAGGCATTAGGAGCTGAGGCTGTGGAAATGAGTGGTTATGGAGTTCTTTGTAAGTGAGGAAAATGACTTTGAATTGGATTGGTCATGGGACAGGGAGCCAGTGGAGGATCTATGGGACAGGGTTGATGTGATCACAGGAGCCAGAATGGGTGAGCAGACAAGCAGCAGGAAGATGATAGGTAGCATGTACCCGCTGACTCGCATGACAACTTTATATTGTAGGTTATAATGTTAAAACCTTTATTAAATGGCAGAACGCCAGGAATGGAGCGGCCGCTAAAATGTGCCAGCATTCTCTTAAATCTGCCGTTTGAAAAACAATACCTGTAGCATTGCTAATCTCTCCCTCAGGACACGGTATACAATCAAAACAGCAGATTGGTTTTCCTTTCTGCAGCACTTTACGAGTTCCTGGAGGACAGCTGTCAGTGCACACTGACACGGGCACCTGGAACATAGATAGAAACAAAGTCATACATATTCAGTTGTGCTACAAAGTTCTGAGGATTAGAGGATGGATTCGCATTTTTCAAGTCAGTCTAAAAACAATTCTCACATGCCATTATGTTCACTGTAACAAAATTGCAACCCCGCCTAAAGCCATCTCAAAGTAACTGCTTGTGGACAAAATCCAGTTTTTGTGTAACAATAGATTTTTAAATGTAGCTCAAGTGAAGATTCAGCGTTGTGAGTTGAACAAATCAAGAAGTTCTGACTCACACAGACTCCACCCTCTACTGGACTATGGGTAATACTCTGCTCAAATCATGAGCATGCCTTTCACCACTGATTTGCAAATTTGCATAGGTGGTTAATCAGGACATGCTAACCAGAATATGTGTGGGCCCCACAGTATAGAAGCTAGCACATCCCCCTGCTAAGTTACCCTTTTCTCTTCAACGATTTGACCACTGACTGCCTATCTCCACGGATGGAGTCGCCGCTTTGAGAACCTTGCAAATGCTCGCCATCTCCTAGCCTTTCATGCCCAGACAAATTTCCCAACGCCTGCATCAAATGCCTCAGAAGGGACCTTGCAAGCAAGTGTTTAGCAGCCACCAGCCTGCCCAACCTGTTGTATACTGCCCAAGATTCAACGCCAGCAGCAATGGGATTTTTTCTGACGATTCAATTTGATGATCCACTGCGATGAGAGCAATTTGGAGCTTGAGATCCACACAGTCCAGTTGATGTTACAGCTTACAAAGTTGAGGTTCATGGTCCATTGGAACTGGAGCAGCGCCATGTCACATCAACAGGAGAAGTATCTGGAAGCTAGGCTCAACACATGCAGTATGCATGAACTTTGTTGGATCACAGAAAGACGGCCCTGCTGCTGCAGGCAATCTGCAACTGCTGTTGGGGGTAAAGCAAAGATTGGTCACCATTTCACCCTCACTGACTGGGCTCTTCACATACTTAGGTTGGGGAAGCTGAAATGGATCTGTTTGCCAAACGTTGCAACACCAATTGGCTGCTATGTTCTACCTGGCACAGCAGGAAAATCCACCCAGACACAACCATGGCCAAGAAAGCTCCTTTACGCCTTTCCGCTGCTCCATCTCACCCCTCCAATGTTGGAAAAAGTGTGTTCGAAACAGCTGTCAAGCTACAGGTCGCCACATGGAACTGTTGGTGATGGTGTCCCAACCCTGAACCATCCCCCAGTTCGAGGAGGCTCTGTCTCAGGGGGCGGGTGCAATGGATGGCCTGCTCACTCTGGGCCGTCCTCTCCAGGATTGGCTCCTGAGTAGGTTAGGCTGTGCATATCATCCAGGCTGCAAGAGAAGGATCCACCGCTGCCTGATAAAGAGCTGAGTGGTTGATGTTTCAACGTTGGTGAGGAAAGATTGTTAGATCCCCTGTCTTGTGAATTTGGATCAATTATCTCCTTTTTGCAGTGTTCAGTTGATAGGGGGCTGTCTCATGCCACTATTTAGGTGTATGTAGCAGCTACTTCTTCCTACTATGAGGGTTTTGGCAAGAAACTGATCTTTGGCCAACCTCTTTTGAAGCAGTTCTTGCAAGGGCTCAGGAGACAATGCCTGGTGATGCTTGCCTTTTAATCACAATAAAACTACCATTGGAGCTGGAAGCCCTGGTGTAGGATCCCTTTTAGCCTCTAAAGTGCTGCTCTCGGAAGGCATTGTCAGTCAAGACATTACTGCTTGCACTGACTAACCTCAGCTAAGTGTGTGAACTGACTGCCCTGTGGGTGCACCCAAGTTTCTTGCTGTTTTGTGGTGGTCGTAGCTGGGCTATTTTCAGTCCAAAACCTTCCTTTGATCCTTCAGGTTGAAGGTTATGAAGCTGGATGATTTTTGTCTTCCACCCCATGCAAGGGACAGGGAGGCTAAATTACATCTGCTTTGGCCTGCTCATGCGTTGGTATGTTATGTTGAATACACCGTCCCCATCAGGAGCACTGAACAACTGATTGTGTACGTTGGGGATGTTGTGGCCAGTAAAACTCTATCCAAGAAATGCTTGGTGGGACGGCTTTGTGAGTGCATCGCCCAAGCTTAAAGGGACTCATGCACACTCTGTGTCAGAATGCAATGTACAGGGGGCTTCTTGTCTTTCAACCCCTGCAGGGTTATGCTGTGGCTCCAATCAGTTCAGTCATTTACTACCTGGGTTGACTAAGGCCCCCTACTTCTCTGCTGTGGTAGCCAACGTTATAAAGAACTAGGTAGAGTGTGGCAACTAGCCTTTTGCCGGTCAGGATCCATGTGTCTGGGTCCATGTTATGTGGCGACAGGGCGTGGCTTTGTGAGTTAAAAGAAAGATTACTATATTGTAACCCTAGTTCAAAGCCCTTTTGGCTGTGGAGACTGTAGGATAGTGTGCTTCCTTATATACTGTTGGGTCTTCATATCCTGATTAGCCACCTACGTTCATGCAAATGTTAAGTGGGGGAATGCATTCTCGTTATTGAGGGGAACTATTACCCTTAAAGTCCAGTAGTGGGCTCCACCCTGTGCTTATAAAATGAAAAAAAAAAAAGTTAGGCTTTTTAGCATTAATTCCCTCCTTGTATTCATCTCCCTCTGTCGTGGCTCAGCAAGGGAACATTCTTGGAAATATAAAGGACAAATTTCCTGGTAAAAGTTCATACTAAAAATAAGCTTACATTAGTCATTACATTGGAATTGTATTAGGAATGGATTTCTTCACAGCAATTATGTACAAGGGGAATAATTGCAGTGACCAAAAAACTATTTTAATGTAAATATATTATAACATTTAAGATCACTTGCACCACCATGTCTATACAGCAGCCCAGAACAGACACTAGCTTTTGTTAGAGCCATTTGCGTTATACGTCATCTGAAGGTAGGGATGCGTTTCAAAACCTGGTATGAAACCGGCCTTGGTACTTAATTACGGGATTATTGATAAACCCAATGTTACTGGTGTTTTATTAGTACTTTTTAATGTTTTGATGTAATTTACTATCATGCTGCAGTGCACATTTACTTTGCTCTCTCTGTCTGGCTAAGCTACTCCAACTACAGACACACAAAGACAGAAACACCCACACGAAGCGCCTGCAGTCCACTGTGGTGAAGTAAACCAGGTGAAGTGACGGATACTCAAGCTGACGGCAACTACGCTTGTTACTGTGCGTGCAATAAAATATTTGCAAGTAAAAAGACATTACTTTATCAATACATCTGTGCAACAAGTGTAGACATGAAAACAAAAGTGAAACCTAATTCAATCGGCTCTATCCGCTGTCTCAAACACCCCCACTATGTTTACTCAAGTACAGCATGCTCTATCTGCCAAAAGCTCTTATTATTCTAAACTTCTCTGCTGGCTGGGACAAAGCATCCAGGAGGACAGAAGACATGAGGAAGAACGAATACTGACTGATGTCTGTGTTCTTCATTTTTTATGAACTGCACTCAGAAGTGTTACTTATTTTATTAACATTTTACATTTATTTCCTGTTCTGAGTAAAAAAAAATGTTTAAATGCTATTCTAAGAGCATTTTTTTAGTCATGTAGAAAAGGAGATTATTGATAACAGTTGAAATTTGAATCGCCTTACTTGTCTGGCACCCCCACCCAGGTGAGGTTCCTGTTTATACTGAATTCCTGGCCCACCGGCAGTGAGGCATCGTAGTGCCCTACTGTCACCAACTCAATGCTGCCACTCTCCGTTTTTTGCCAGTTAACCAGCTCGTATCTGGCCACAGGATCCCCGTTGGCATCAAATGACACAAGATAACCATTTTGGGAAAAATTTACATTTTTTAGTTGAGTAAGAACCTGTGAGGATGAAAAAATGAGGGAGAGATTTAAAACGATCTAAAATAAAATAAACATTTCAAATCATAAAAGGTACACTATAGCTTAAAAAGGACATTGCTGTGCTAACATATTTGCTTTGACTGACCTGTTTGGACTTTATGCTTGTGAATTTGTCACACTGAGCTATAGAGGGTGTTTCCTGACACATTGCATCATGAATGGCATGTGCTATTGCATAAACAGCCTTGTACACCAGGTTAGTGATTCGGAGCTGAGATGTGTCAGTGTACGGGCTCTGGGTAGTCTCTATATCTTCAGTTCCATCACACAAATTATTGTCTGTGGCTGATCCTGAAAACACACAAAGAGAGAGGGAGGTATTTTTTAGGCTTGACAATGATATCATAATATTATTCATCAGTATGTTTTTCTTTTTTGTTTTGTTTTTGTTTTATCTAATCTGCCAAATGTGCCTAGCAAAAACGTGTATACTTAAGTTGTTCTAATATATTAGTAAAACTTTATCTAGCATTATTATGTCATGGCACTATTTGGCAGACAGGCCTTTTTATCTGGCCCTATCATTTATTTTTGCATACATGTATACCAGCTCATCAGACAATTAGTGATTTGTTTAAAATTCAAAAATGTATTTTCTTTTTATTAGATACTGACATTCTGTTTTTAAGCTTATTTCAAATGAATGTATTATCTAAGAACACTGTCGGTGTATGTGTTTATGTGTGTATGTCTGCTTGTGTGCTTGTGTTCAGGGCTTCAGTGTTGACATCGTTAAACTACTCCAGCCGAGTTCATACAAACCAGAAAAATCTGAGATAATTCACAGAGATGCATATTATTTCCATATCATGTCTTTGTTCAATATTAACAGATCTCCATATTAATCTAGGAATGGTTTAAGCATCTGCGGACATTTAAAAAAACAAAATTTCAACTGGATTATTACAAAAAATAACAGAACACACAAAGACCCAACTATGAGTGACTTATGTAAAAAAGAAAAAGACATTCTCACTTTTTTCCAGCCTGCAGTTGAATGCATCCTCCCAGAACTCAGTAAGCACTGGAGAGGCAGCCACTTCAGAGGGAGAGAGATCCAGCAGGAAGTCCCTCAGACCTGGGATGACAGATTGCTCAATGCCAAATCCGATTGCTCCAGCACAGAAGCTGAACCTCAGCATGTCTGGGTCAGTTACCCAGGACTCACTGCCTATCCACTGGCGAGGTGGAGAGGGCTTTAGCGACAGCTCCTCCAGCAGAATCCTTAAGTCTCCATGGGATATAAATGCCACAACAACCAAAGCTGTCGACCTGGAGGAAAATTATAGTGCATTGTATTAACCAATATATATATTAAACATATTTATCTACATCAGTCTCTGATGTTTGTTTGTGTTAATTATATATATATATATATATATATATATATATATATATATATATATATATATATATAAATATATAAATTAAACATATTTATCTACATAATTAACACAAACAAACATCAGAGACTGTGTTAATGTATTAATGACCAGTATTGGTCAAACTGATTCTATAACAACATCATAGGCTGCTCATTATGAGAGAAATCAACAAAAAGATTAATTTCCAATTTGACATTAGAATAAGGAAATTATCTTTTTACTCAACCTTTTTATAATTTACTTAACATTGTTGTGTGCAGAGGGTCAGCGTGAGCACAGGGAACAGAAGCACATAATCAGTGAATGTAGACACCTGCGGATAATTTCAGCTACTCTCTGGATCCTGCTCCGTGGGTTGGTCCGGTAGAAAGATTCGGAGTATTCTACACAGATCCCCTCTTTTTGGGCCGCGTCCAGGAAAGACGCCATACCATTGTTTCCATAATCCGAGTCCGATCGGATAGCCCCTATCCAAGTCCAACCAAAATGTTTTACCAGCTTTGCCAGCGCGTCAGCCTGGAACTGGTCACTCGGGATTGTTCTGAAGAAACTCGGGTACTGCTGCTTATCAGACAGACATGCACAAGTGGCAAAGTGGCTCACCTACAGGAATACAATAGTGTAAATATTTCAGAGGACGGACAAAAAAATAGCATTGGTCTATTAAACACATAGTTTTCAGGAATTCAAAATATTTACTTGAGGAATATTAAAGGGCCCGATGATGCGCGACATGCTGATGGATGGCGTGGACCCAGACTCACCAACAATGGCCATCAGCGCACCAGATTGCGAGCAATTGTCATCGGTGTAAAACACCGGGTCCAGGCCGCTTGAAAGCTGAAATGCCACATGCACCGCCACGGGCACCGAGGCGCACGAGTCGTAGATCTGATAACCGAGTTTGATGCCCGGCAGCAGCTCCGTGCTGTTGTTAATCTCCTCGATGGCGAAGATCATTGCGCGTGAAAAGCGCAGTTCACGGGGGTCAATGCTGCACACACACACACACACACACACACACACACACACACACACACACACACACACTCGTGTCACTGTTTAAAATATGGCCTACATATGATGAGGACGATTCACTAGTTTACTAGAAATACATAATTTAGGAGAACTGTAATTCAAAGTTAAGTACAAGAACTGATATTGCACTGCATCTGTATTAGATATTAGTCCAAAGATTCACGTGAATTTAAATGCACAAGTCAACTAAATCGTAACTCTTAAATTGTGTTTATCCTCTTAAACATTTGATATGATAAACTCAATGTTAGT
>NC_072449.1:21432674-21489421 GCF_027596085.1 Anoplopoma fimbria
AATACAAATAAAAAGTATAACATTGCAATCCCCACATAGTAACAGACTCTTAACCCCCACATCTCCCTCTTACTAACCTCCCTGAGCATCTGAGTGGCTCAGGCATGGTGGTGTAGTCATGCTTCACTGTGTGCGCGTAGTAATGTATGGAGAAAACACCACCAATAACGTAGTCACCATCCATTGAGAATACAGGTAGACGAGTATTACCCTGGAGTTTACATTTCACAGAAGAGGCCTCAGTGCTGACCCCAACACCAGTCCTATCCTCTGTAAGCCCAGCCCGTTGTCTCACACCATCCAGAGAACCATTCAAAGCAAGAGCTGAGTTCAGCTCATCTAAACCCAGAGACAGGATCAGACCAATCAAGAGAGCTGAGATCTCCATCCCTGAGCTGACCTCATGTGGGCATACTGTGTTTTCACTGGTTTATATAGATTTTCAAACAAAAGCTTCCGTCCTTCTACTGTACGTCAGCTTACTGTACCTCAGAGAGAGGATACTCTTACCCCGTGGTCTTTAATTGAATCGTTTCAAAGTCTTTTCTGTGAGCTGTGTGTACAATACAATCTGCACAAAGAGCCCATGTCTCTTTTCTTTTCCTGTAAAGTAACCATTGTAAGCACTGAATTTCTTGTTAATTATGTCTATACCCATTACATCTTTACATCTTTTTGCTGTAATTTAGCTCATATTACAGTTAAAACTAACAAATATCAACCACTAATGGTATGTTTGTGTGGTTAAATCGCATATTTAATAATGTCAACACAGAAATATTAATAAATTGGCAGTGAGTTTATAATAGAGAATGAAAACTCATTTATTTTTTGATTTGTTTTATTTTATTTATTTATTTTATTCTACATTTTTAGGCTACATTTGACAAAATGACAAATACATTTCAAAAGGATATTCACAAAATGACATTAAAATACATAAAACATTTAATGTAAAAAAAACTTAAAATGTAAATATTTAGATAAACATGTGAAGACTGAATGTGGACATCATTAGTTTTATACTGAATGTTGCTGTTGGAGTCATAATGTAGTATTTTGTCTTTATTGTATCCTCACCTAAAACACAGGATTAGCGTAAACATGCAGTCCTTATATTGTTTCACCTGGGGTAGAGCGTTAATGTATGAATTTCACAAAGGTGAGCTAGAGGTGATGAGAATCAGGTGAGTGGAACAATTCTTTGATTGTGTCAATGTGTTGAATTGAGAACGTGACTGGCATTGTTATATTCTGTACCAACAGGATGTTGTTGTTTTTTTAGCTAAGAGCACACAAACGAAACAAGTTCTGCCTGTTTGCCCTCTGTTGCTTAGGTATTTTTGTTAAAAGTCCCTTAAATTGCCATCTTAGTTTTTTTTACAAACGTCAGATGTTTTATAACTTACTTTTATTCATTACATGTTTCTTAGTATTTTTCTCTGGCTTAAACAATATGATGAAAAACTTTGGAGCAAATATACACAATATGAGTCCGAAACTGGAGGCCAGAATGGCAAATATCTCCACAGCCACAGTAAATTTACCAGGAGAGCTGACATATGCTGGGATAAAGGCGATCCAGACTGCACAGAATATCAGCATGCTGAAGGTGATAAGCTTGGCTTCATTAAAATTATCAGGTAGTTTCCGGGCGAGCACAGCTAACACAAAGCAAAAGACAGCCAGTAGGCCGATGTACCCGAGCACAGCCCAGAACCCAATAGCTGAGCCTAATGCACACTCCAGAATGATTCTCTCTTTGTATGTGGTTAGGTTTTTCATTGGAAAAGGGGGACTAAGAACCAACCAAAGAGTACATATTATAACTTGAATGAATGTGAAAGACACTACAGTCATTCTTTGCTGTGGAGGACCAAACCATTTCATGATATTATGACCCGGGAGAGTGGCTTTGAAGGCCATTAACACTACAATAGTTTTTCCAAGAACACAAGACATACAGAGGACGAAGGTGATCCCGAACGCTGTGTGGCGCAGCATGCAGGACCACTTAGAGGGTGCTCCAATGAAAGTTAATGAACATAAGAAGCAGAGAGTCAGAGAGAAGAGCAGCAGGAAGCTCAGCTCAGAGTTGTTGGCCCTGACAATCGGGGATGTCCTGTGACGATGGAACACAGCCGCTGTTATAATGGCAAGACAGGCACCACCAACTGAGAATGTCACCAGGATGATTCCTAGGGCCTCATTGAAGGAAAGATACTCTACAGGCTTGGGGAGACAAGTGTCTCTCTTTGCGTTAGGCCAAAATTCCTCGGAGCAAGAAAAACAATCAGGGGAATCTGAAAAATAAAACAAAGAGGGCTTTTAGCAGTTGTAGTGTATATTTGATGTTCTGCAGTTGATAATAATATGTATTATCATTAATAATTATAATAATATTAATAATGGTAAAACATCTTATTCATAGAGCACTTTTCAGAATATTCAAAGATATTTTCACCAGATTAGAAAATTGATATTTGGGGCAGTCTCGGATGTGTTTCAGAGTGAGCTCCAGAGGAGCTGAGGTTGTGGAAATGAGTGTGGTGGTGAGGCAGGTATGTCAGGTAGGAGGGGGCCTGGTTATGCAGGGCTACGTAAGTAAGGAAAAGGACTTTGAATTGGATCGGTCGTGGGACAGGGAGCCAGTGGAGGATCTAAGGGACAGGGTTGATGTGATCACAGGAGCCAGAATGGGTGAGCAGACAAGCAGCAGGAAGATGATAGGTAGCATGTACCCGCTGATTTGCATGACAACTTTATATTGTAGGTTATAGTGTTAAAACCTTTATTAAATGGCAGAACGCCAGGAATGGAGCGGCCGTTAAAATGTGCCAGCATTCTCTTAATCTGCCGTTTGAAAAACAATACCTGTAGCATTGCTAATCTCTCCCTCAGGACACGGTATACAATCAAAACAGCAGATTGGTTTTCCTTTCTGCAGCACTTTACGAGTTCCTGGAGGACAGCTGTCAGTGCACACTGACACGGGCACCTGGTACATAGATAGAAACAAAGTCATTAATATTCAGTGTTGCCACAAAGATCTGAGGATTAGAGGACAGATTCATATTTTTCAAGTCTATCTAAAAACAATTCTCACATGCCATTATGTTCACTGTAACCAAACTGTAACCCCGCCTAAAGCCATTTCAAAATAACTGCTAGGCTACAAAATCCAGTTTTTGTGTAAAAATGCATTTTTAAATGTATCTGAAGCTAAATTGAAGATTCAGCAGTGTGAGTTCAACAAATGAACTATGTGTTATACTCTGCTCAAATCATGAGCATGCCTTTCACCGCTGATTTGCAAATTTGAATAGGTATAGGCAGCTAATCAGGACATGCTAACCAGGAGGCTCTGTCCCAGGGGCCTGCAATGGATGCCTTACTCACTCTGGGCCATCCTCTCCAAGATTGGCTTCTGAGTAAGTTAGGCTGTGCAGACCATTCAGGCTGCCAGAGCAGGATCCACCGCTGCCTGATAAAGAGCTAAGTGGTTGGAGTTCCAACGTTGGTAAGGAAAGATTGTTAGATCCCCTGTCTTGTGCATTTGGATCAATTCTACTCTATAGCTGGGCTATTTTCAGTCCACAACCTTCCTTTGTTACCAAGAACTGAAGGAGTTCCTTCAGGTTGAAGGTAATGCAGCTAGATGCTTCTTGTCTTCCACCCCATGCAAGGAACAGGGAGGCTAAATTACATCTGCTTTGCCCTGTTCATGTGTTGGTATGTTATGTTGAACACATCGTCCCCATCAGTAGCACTGAACAACTGATTGTGTACTTTGGGGATGTTGTGGCCAGTAAAACCCTATCCAAGAAATGCTTGGTGGGACGGCTTTGTGAGTGCATCGCCCAAGCCTTAAGGGACTCATGCACACTCTGTGTCAGAATGCAATGTAAAGGGGTCTTCTTGACTTTCAACCCCTGCAGGGTTATGCTGTGGCTCCAACCAGTTCAGTCATTTACTACCTGGGTTGACTAAGGCCCCTACTTCTCTGCTGTGGTAGCCAACGTTATTAAGAACTAGGTAGAGTGTGGCAACTAGCCTTTCGCCAATCAGGATCCATGTGTCTGGGTCCATGTTATGTGGCGACAGGGCGTGACTTTGTGAGTTAAAAGAAATATTATGATATTGTAACCCTAGTTCAAAGCCCTTTGGCTGTGGAGACTGTAGGATAGTGTGCTGCCTTATATACTGTTGGGTCTTCATATCCTGATTAGCCACCTACGTTCATGCAAATGTTAAGTGGGGGAATGCATTCTCGTTATTGAGGGGAAATATTACCCATAGAGTCCAGTAGAGGGCTCCACCCTGTGCTTATATAATTAGGTTAAAATATAATAACCCTTGTTTTCTTCCAAAGTTAGGCTTTTTAGCATTAATTCCCTCCTTGTATTCATCTCCCTCTGTCGTGGCTCAGCAAGGGAACATTCTTGGAGATATAAAGGACAAATTTCCTGGTAAAATTTCATACTAAAAAGAAGCTTACATTAGTTATTACATTGGAATTGTATTAGGAATGGATTTCTTCACAGCAATTATGTACAAGGGGAATAATTATTTTAATGTAAAAATATAACATTTAAGATCACTTAAAAAAACAGTGTGTAACATTTAGGGGGCTTAATTTTCAGCTATGGAATTTTCATAATTATGTTTTAATCCATGTATAATCACCTGAAAATAATCAGTGTTTTCCTTAGTTTAGAAAAAGGCTTTTTTATCTACATAGGGAGGGGATCATCTTCAACGGAGTATGCCATCTTGCACTTGGTACTAAATTACGGGATTATTGATAAACCCTGATGTTACTGGTGTTTTATTAGTACTTTTTATTGTTTTGATGTAATTTACTATCACGCTGCAGTGCGCATTTGCTCTGCTCTCTCTGTCTGGCTAAGCTACTCCAACTACAGACACACAAAGACAGAAACACCCAAACGAAGCGCCTGCAGATAGTCCACTGTGGTGAAGTAAACCAGGTGAAGTGACGGATAATCAAGCTGACGGCAACTACGCTTGTTACTGTGCGTGCAATAGAATATTTGCAAGTAAAAATTCATTACTTTATCAATACATCTGTGCGACAATTGCAGACATGTAAACAAAAGTGAAACCTAATTCAATCGGCTCTATCCGCTGTCTCAAACACCCCCACTATGTTTACTCAAGTACAGCATGCACTATCTGCCAAAATCTCTTATTATTCTAAACTTCTCTGCTGGCTGGGACAAAGCATCCAGGAGGACAGAAGACATGAGGAAGAACTAATACTGACTGATGTCTGTGTTCTTCATTTTTTATTAACTGCAATCAGAAGTTTTATTTATTTTATTAACATTTTACATTTGTTTCCACTGAAGTATTATTGACTTTATATAGGGAATTTGTTGTTGTAAACATAACCATTGCTGCTCTATAAGCAATAGTTATATATATTTTAAATATAAATTATAATCCTGTCCTTAATGCATTTGTTTTTAAAAGGCTATTTTTAGGAGCATTTTATTAGTCATGTAGAAAAGCAGAGTATTGATAACAGTTGAAATTTGAACATTGCTTTGAATCGCCTTACTTGTGTGGCACCCTCCACCCAGGTGAGGTTCCTGTTGATACTGAATTCCTGGCCCACCGGCAGTGAGGCATCGTAGTGCCCTACTGTCACCAACTCAATGCTGCCACTCTCCGTTTTTTGCCAGTTAACCAGCTCGTATGTGGCCACAGGATCCCCGTTGGCATCAAATGACACATGATAACCATTTTGGGAAAAATTTACATTTTTTAGTTGAGTAAGAACCTGTTAGGATGCAGAAAAAGAAGAAAATGAGGGAGAGATTTGAGACGATCTAAAATAAAATAAATATTTAAATTAATAAAAGGTACACTATAGTTTAAAAAGAACATTGCTGTGCTAACATATTTGTTTTGACTGACCTTTTTGGATTCAATGTTGGTGAATTTGTCACACTGAACTATAGAGGGTGTTTCCTTACACATTGCATTATGAATGGCATGTGCTATTGCATAAACAGCCTTGTACACCATGTTAGTGATTCGGAGCTGAGATGTGTCAGTGTACGGGCTCTGGGTAGTCTCTATATCTTCAGTTCCATCACACAAATTATTGTCTGTGGCTGATCCTAAAACACACAGAGAAAGGGAGGTATTGTTTAGGCTTGACAATGATATCATAATATTATTCATCCGTATGTTTTTCTTTTTTGTTATGTTTTTGTTTAGTCTAATCTGCCAAATGTGCCTAGCAAAAACTTGTATACTTACGTTGTTCTAATATATTAGTAAAACCATATTTAGCATATTATGTCAAAGCACTATTTGGCAGACAGACCTTTTTACCTCGTGTGTGTGCTTGTGTTCAGGGCTTCAGTTTTGACATTGTTAAACTACTGCAGCCGAGTTCATACAAACCATAAGGAATCTGAGATAATTCACAGAGATGCAGTTTATGTCCATATCATGTCTTTGTTCAATATTAACAGATCTCCATATTAATCTAGGAATGGTCTAAAAGCATCTGTGGACATTTTAACAGACACAGTTTCAACTGGACTATTAAAAAGAATTACAGAACATACACAAAGACCCAACTATGACTATATGTATTTTATGTTATAAAAAAACAGCACAACTTTCTCACTTTTTCCCAGCCTGCAGTTGAATGCATCCTCCCAGAACTCAGTAAGCACTGGAGAGGCAGCCACTTTAGAGGGAGAGAGATCCAGCAGGAAGTCCCTCAGACCTGGGATAACAGATTGCTCAATGCCAAATCCGATTGCTCCAGCACAGAAGCTGAACCTCAGCATGTCTGGGTCAGTTACCCAGGACTCACTGCCTATCCACTGGCGAGGTGGAGAGGGCTTTAGCGACAGCTCCTCCAGCAGAATCCTTAAGTCTCCAGAGGATGTAAAAGCCACAACAACCAAAGCTGTCGACCTGGAGGAAAATTATAGTGCATTGTTACTAATTATCTACATAATTAACACAAACAAACATAAGAGAGTTCTATAACAACATCATAGGCCGTTCATATGAGAGAAATTAACAAAAATATTAATTTCCAATTTGACATTAGCATAAGGAAATCTTCTATCTTCCATTTTATAATTTACTCAACCTTTTCATAATTTACTGGACATTGTTGTGTGCAGAGGGTCAGCACAGGGAACAGAAGCACATAATCAGTGAATGTAGACACCTGCGGATAATTTCAGCTACTCTCTGGATCCTGCTCCGTGGGTTGGTCCGGTAGAAAGATTCGGAGTATTCTACACAGATCCCCTCTTTTTGGGCCGCGTCCAGGAAAGACGCCATACCATTGTTTCCATAATCCGAGTCCGATCGGATAGCCCCTATCCAAGTCCAACCAAAATGTTTTACCAGCTTTGCCAGCGCGTCAGCCTGGAACTGGTCACTCGGGATTGTTCTGAAGAAACTCGGGTACTGCTGCTTATCAGACAGACATGCACAAGTGGCAAAGTGGCTCACCTACAGGAATACAATAGTGTAAATATTTCAGAGGACGGACAAAAAAATAGCATTGGTCTATTAAACACATAGTTTTCAGGAATTCAAAATATTTACTTGAGGAATATTAAAGGGCCCGATGATGCGCGACATGCTGATGGATGGCGTGGACCCAGACTCACCAACAATGGCCATCAGCGCACCAGATTGCGAGCAATTGTCATCGGTGTAAAACACCGGGTCCAGGCCGCTTGAAAGCTGAAATGCCACATGCACCGCCACGGGCACCGAGGCGCACGAGTCGTAGATCTGATAACCGAGTTTGATGCCCGGCAGCAGCTCCGTGCTGTTGTTAATCTGCTCGATGGCGAAGATCATTGCGCGTGAAAAGCGCAGTTCACGGGAATCAATGCTGCACACAGACACCCGTGTCACCGTTTAAAATATGGCCTACATATGATGAGGACGATTCACTATTTTACAAGAAATACATCATTTAGGAAAACTGTAATTCAAAGTTAAGTACAAGAGTTGATAGCTGCACTGCATCTGTGATCCACATAAGATATAAAGAGTTGCCTAAACACCAAAATAAAAAAACACAGTATTAGATATTAGTCCAAAGATTCACGTGAATTTTAATGAACAAGTCAACTAAATCTTAACTCTTAAATTGTGTTCATCCAATTCAATATGTGATATGATAAACACAATGTGATCAGTACAAAACACAAAAAAGTTCATCTTTAAATAGTCACACTCTATTATTGTTGTAAATATAATACCCCAAATTCTATAGCCATATACTGATTTCCACTTCATGTAAAATATTAGTTATCTTTTTTTTGTTTGTTTGTTTTTTTACATTTTCAGTAAAACACATACAAAAATACAAATACTTTTTTTAATGGCCAAATACTATTGCATTAAAATACAAATAAAAAGTATAACATTGCAATCCCCACAGAGTAACAACCTCTTAACCCCCACATCTCCCTCTTACTAACCTCCGTGAGCATCTGAGTGGCTCAGGCATGGTGGTGTAGTTATGCTTCACTGTGTGCATGCTGTAATGTATGGAGAAAACACCACCAATAACGTAGTCACCATCCATTGAGAATGCAGGTAGACGAGTATTACCCTGGAGTTTACATTTCACAGAAGAGGCCTCAGTGCTGACCCCAACACCAGTCCTATCCTCTGTAAGCCCAGCCCGTTGTCTCACACCATCCAGAGAACCATTCAAAGCAAGAGCTGAGTTCAGCTCATCTAAACCCAGAGACAGGATCAGACCAATCAAGAGAGCTGAGATCTCCATCCCTGAACTGACCTCATGTGGGCATACTGTGTTTTCACTGGTTTATATAGATTTTCAAACAAAAGCTTCCATCCTTCTACTGTACGTCAGCTTACTGTACCTCAGAGAGAGGATACTCTTACCCCATGGTCTTTAATTGAATCGTTTCCAAGTCTTTTCTGTGAGCTGTGTGTACAATATAATCTGCACAAAGAGCCCATGTCTCTGTCTTTTCCTGTAAAGTAACCATTGTAAGCATTAAATTTCTTGTTAATTATGTCTATACCCATTACATCTTTACATCTTTTTGCTGTAATTAAGCTCATATTACAGTTAAGCCTAACAAATATCAACCACTAATGGTATGTTTGTGTGGTTAAATCGCATATTTAATAATGTCAACACAGAAATAGTAATAAATTGGCAGTTAGTTTATAATAGAGAATGAAAGCATATTCATTTTTTTATTTGTTTTATTTATTTATTTTATTCTACACTTTTAGGCTATGATGAAATAATATTTGACAAAAAGACAAATACATTTTAAAAGGACATTCACAAAATGACATTAAAATATATAAAACATTTAATGTAAAAAAAACTTAAAATGTAAATATTTTGAATAAGCATGTGAAGACTGAATGTGGACATCATTAGTTTTATACTGAATGTCTTTATTGTATCCTCACCTAAAACACAGGATTAGCGTAAACATGCAGTTCTTACATTGTGTCACCTGGGGTAGAGTGTTAATGTATGAATTTCACAAAGGTGAGCTAGAGGTGATGAGAATCAGGTGAGTGGAACAATTCTTCGATTGTGTCAACGTGTTGAATTGAGAACATGACTGGCATTCTTATATTCTGAATTTTGTGAATTCAAACAGAGATTGAATATGGACAATGCTGCTATTTACATTATGCAAGTGAGCATTATGTCAAACTGTACCAGCAGGACGTTGTTTTTGTTTTTTAGCTACGAGCACACATACGAAACAAGTTTTCCCTGTTTGCCCTCTGTGGCTTAGGTATCTTTGTTAAAAGTCCCTTAAATTGCCATCTTAGTTTTTTTTTTTACAAACGTCAGATGTTTTAAAACTTACTTTTATTCATTACATGTTTCTTGGTGTTTTTCTCTGGCTTAAACAATATGATGAAACACTTTGGAGCAAATATACACAATATGAGTCCGAAACTGGAGGCCAGAATGGCAAATATCTCCACAACCACAGTCAATTTACCAGGAGAGCTGACATATGCTGGGATAAAGGCGATCCAGACTGCACAGAATATCAGCATGCTGAAGGTGATAAGCTTGGCTTCATTAAAGTTATCAGGTAGTTTCCGGGCGAGCACAGCTAACACAAAGCAAAAGACAGCCAGTAGGCCGATGTACCCGAGCACAGCCCAGAACCCAATAGCTGAGCCTAATGCACACTCCAGAATGATTCTCTCCTTGTATGTGGTTAGGTTTTTCATTGGAAAAGGGGGACTAAGAACCAACCAAAGAGTACATATTATAACTTGAATGAATGTGAAAGACACTACAGTCATTCTTTGCTGTAGTGGACCAAACCATTTCATGACATTATGACCCGGGAGAGTGGCTTTGAAGGCCATTAACACTACAATAGTTTTTCCAAGAACACAAGACATAGAAAGGACGAAGGTGATCCCAAACGCTGTGTGGCGCAGCATGCAGGACCACTCAGAGGGTGCTCCAATGAAAGTTAATGAACATAAGAAGCAGAGAGTCAGAGAGAAGAGCAGCAGGAAGCTCAGCTCAGAGTTGTTGGCCCTGACAATCGGGGATGTCCTGTGACGATGGAACACAGCCGCTGTTATAATGGCAAGACAGGCACCACCAACTGAGAATGTCGCCAGGATGATTCCTAGGGCCTCGTTGAAGGAAAGATACTCTACAGGCTTGGGGAGACAAGTGTCTCTCTTTGCATTAGGCCAAAATTCCTTGGGGCAAGAAAAACAATCAGGGGAATCTGAAAAAACAAAAAACAAATGGCTTTCAACTGTTGAACTCGATATTTTGTGTTGTGCCGTAAATATGCATTAGGAAAAACAATACCTGTAGCATTGCTAATCTCTCCCTCAGGACACGGTATACAATCATAACAGCAGATGGGCTTTCCTTTCTGCAGCACTTTACGAGTTCCTGGAGGACAGCTGTCAGTGCACACTGACTGAGGCACCTGGTACATAGATAGAAACAAAGTAACTCATGTTCAGGTGTGCTTCAAAGCTCTGAGGATTAAAGGATAGGTAGAATTTTTTTCAAATCTTTCTAAAAGATGATACTCGCATGTAAATATGGGTATTGTGTACATGTGTTTTGTCAAAGCAGCTGCTGGTGGAAAAAAATCCACAGTTGTGAAAAAATGCGTTCTAAAGTTTAGCTAAAGTGAAAAAGAGGCTTCAGCAGTGTGGATTGGTAAAAGCAAGTGGGTATCTTCCAAAGTTAGTCTTTACAGTTTTTTTTTTTACTATTCTTAAGCTACAACTCAGCGAGGGAATATTTTTGTTGAAAATCTTAAGTGGGATGTCAGAATGAAAATGCTGTACGTTAAGAACAGATGTTTTCACAACCAGTGTGGAGGAGGAACAGGGACCAAAAACACATATCACCAAATTTGAAATAAGAAAATGTTATACTATTAAGTTCGGACTCCCTACTTTTGTGCCACCCTCCACCCAGGTGAGGTTCCTGTTGATACTGAATTCCTGGCCCACCGGCAGTGAGGCATCGTAGTGCCCTACTGTCACCAACTCAATGCTGCCACTCTCCGTTTTTTGCCAGTTAACCAGCTCGTATGTGGCCACAGGATCCCCGTTGGCATCAAATGACACATGATAACCATTTTGGGAAAACTTAACTCTCTTCAACTGAGTGATAACCTGTGAGGATGAAGTAACGGAAGACAGTGAGGGAGAGAAATGAAACAATGTAAGATATAATAAATATTTTTATTTTTAAAAAAAAAAGGTACACTATAGCAAAAAAAGGACATTGGGGTGCTCACATAATTATCTTGACTGACCTGTTTAGACTCTATGCTGGTGAGTTTGTCACACCGAGTTATAGAGTGTGTTTCCTGACACACTACATTATGAATAGCATGTGCTATTGCATAAACAGCCTTGTACACCATGTTAGTTATTCGGAGCTGAGATGTGTCAGTGTACGGGCTCTGGGTAGTCTCTATATCTTCAGTTCCATCACACGCATTCTTGTCTGTGGCTGATCCTAAAAACACACAAAGACAAGGAAAGGTGTTGTTTAACCATGACAAAAAGCCATATCGTTATTTTCTCATGTATAATGTTCTTTTTTAGCTTTATTTAACCTGCTTAAAGTGTCTTGTAGAAATTTGAATATCCCTTATTTACCATTACATTTCAAAGCAAATTTTTTCCAACATGTCTTTCTCTGTTGTTTTTTTTAAATAGTTGCTGTTTCAGTTTGTATCTGGCCCTATGTTTTTTTTGTTGTTGTTTGTTTACCTTGTGTAGATCAGCTCATGTTGTCAGGCAAAAATAAAATGTTTTCCCTTAATTGGATTCTGACTAGAAAGTTTAAATCTCTTTAAAACGAATAAATGGTCTAAAATCTACATCAAAATAATTGTATATTTAGACCAACATCTATATTTACATATATACTGGAAATAATAAGTACATTTTATTTTACTTTATTTAGCTTCTAGGCCTGAAGATTGTCTAGATAGTCTGTGCATGTGTTCAGGACTTTAATGTTCACCTCTCCTCCAAGACAGCACAGTGCCTTAACTTGACCTGGAACATTATCATATGAGATGCACCTTTTTTCGTTTAAGTCTTTGTTCAATAACAATATATATAGCCCTTTAAATCCCTTTGGGATTGTTTTTTTTTCAGTGGCTGCTGATCCAGTATAAGAAATAACTGAACACAATCAAAGACCCAACTGTTAAAAAAATCAGCACAACTTTCTCACTTTTTCCCAGCCTGCAGTTGAATGCATCCTCCCAGAACTCAGTAAGCAATGGAGAGGCAGCCACTTTAGAGGGAGAGAGATCCAGCAGGAAGTCCCTCAGACCTGGGATAACAGATTGCTCAATGCCAAATCCGATTGCTCCAGCACAGAAGCTGAACCTCAGCATGTCTGGGTCAGTTACCCAGGCCTCACTGCCTATCCACTGGCGAGGTGGAGAGGGCTTTAGCGACAGCTCCTCCAGCAGAATCCTAATGTCTCCAGGGGATATAAATGCCACAACAACCAAAGCTGTCGACCTGGAGGAAAATTATAGTGCATTGTATTAACCAATATTATATATATATATATATATATATATATATATATATATATATATATATATATATATTAAACATATAAAACATATATATTCTACATAATTAACACAAACAAACATCAGAGACTTGAATTTTTGGTGTGTTAATGTATTAATGACCAGTATTGGTCAAACTGATTCTATAACAACATCATAGGCCGTTCATATGAGAGAAATTAACAAAAAGATTAATTTCCAAATTGACTTTAGCATAAGGAAATTATCTTCCATTTTATAATTTACTGAACCTTGTTATTATTTACAACCAAAGCTGTCGACCTGGAGAGAAATAATAGCGCATTGTATTTTACCAATATGAAAAATAACTTTTTAAGAAATATGCATCAAGATAATTCAAAAACACATATGAGATACTGTCATTTTTGGTGTGGTAACGTGCAGTATTGGTCTCACTGATTCAATAACAACATGAGTAATATGCCCTTCACCTGAGATAAATTAACAAAAATATTTCAATTTGCCACTAAATAGTAATATAATTCACCATTTTATATATGAAAGAACATTTTTGTGGTTTTGTGTGCAGAAGGTCAGCACAGGGAACAGAAGCACATAATCAGTGAATGTAGACACCTGCGGATAATTTCAGCTACTCTCTGGATCCTGCTCCGTGGGTTGGTCCGGTAGAAAGATTCGGAGTATTCTACACAGATCCCCTCTTTTTGGGCCGCGTCCAGGAAAGACGCCATACCATTGTTTCCATAATCCGAGTCCGATCGGATAGCCCCTATCCAAGTCCAACCAAAATGTTTTACCAGCTTTGCCAGCGCGTCAGCCTGGAACTGGTCACTCGGGATTGTTCTGAAGAAACTCGGGTACTGCTGCTTATCAGACAGACATGCACAAGTGGCATAGTGGCTCACCTAAAATAATAAAGTATAATTATTTAACGGGGCGGACAAAATGAGCACTGGTCTATTAAACACATAGTTTTCAGAAATTCAAAATATTTACTTGAGGAATGTTAAAGGGCCCGATGATGCGCGACATGCTGATGGATGGCGTGGACCCAGACTCACCAACAATGGCCATCAGCGCACCAGATTGCGAGCAATTGTCATCGGTGTAAAACACCGGGTCCAGGCCGCTTGAAAGCTGAAATGCCACATGCACCGCCACGGGCACCGAGGCGCACGAGTCGTAGATCTGAAAACCGAGTTTGATGCCCGGCAGCAGCTCCGTGCTGTTGTTAATCTGCTCGATGGCGAAGATCATTGCGCGTGAAAAGCGCAGTTCACGGGAGTCAAGGCTGCACACGTACACGCACACACACACACAGTCGAGTAACTGTTTAAATTTACTGCCTACATATGACGAGGACAATACACAATTCTAACAGAAATACATAGTACTGTAGAACTGAACGGCACAAATCACAACACAGAATTAGATATCAGTCTTATGCAAAACAATCTTAACGCAAGGATTATTAATAGTCAGCTATTCATAATGTTTTCAGTTAAGAAATACCAAAAAATCTACTACAATTCTCTACTATTTTGTCAATATAATACTTGATTTTACTTGATTCTTTATGGCCAAATACTATTGCATTAAAATACAAATAAAAAGTACAACATTGCAATCCCCACAGAGTAACATCCTCTTAACCCCACATCTCCCTCTTACTAACCTCCCTGAGCATCTGAGTGGCTCAGGCATGGTGGTGTAGTTATGCTTCACTGTGTGCATGTAGTAATGTATGGAGAACACACCACCAATAACGTAGTCACCATCCATTGAGAATGCAGGTAGACGAGTATTACCCTGGAGTTTACATTTCACAGAAGAGGCCTCAGTGCTGACCCCAACACCAGTCCTATCCTCTGTAAGCCCAGCCCGTTGTTTCACACCATCCAGAGAACCATTCAAAGCAAGAGCTGAGTTCAGGTCATCTAAACCCAGAGACAGGATCAGACCAATCAAGAGAGCTGAGATCTCCATACCTGAACTGACCTCATGTGGGCATACTGTGTTTTCACTGGTTTATATAGATTTTCAAACAAAAGCTTCCGTCCTTCTACTGTACGTCAGCTTACTGTACCCCAGAGAGAGGATACTCTTACCCCGTGGTCTTTAATTCAATCGTTTCCAAGTCTTTCTGTGAGCTGTGTGTACAATATAATCTGCACAAAGAGCCCATTTCTCTGTTCTTTTCCTGTAAAGTAACCATTGCACTGCATTTCTTGTTAATTATGTCTATACCCATTACATCTTTACATCTTTTTGCTGTAATTTAGCTCATATCACAGTTAAGCCAAACAAATATCAACCACTAATGGTATGTATGTGTGGTTAAATCGCATATTTAATAATGTCAACACATAATGCTAGAGCAGTCTATTATTCAGCATTAATAGAGAAAAATAAGAACAACCCTAGGGTTCTCTTCAGCACTGTAGCCAGGCTGACAGAGAGTCACAGCTCTGTTGAGCCGTGTATTCCTATAAACCTCAGTAGTAGTGACTTCATGAACTTCTTTAATGATAAGATTCTAACTATTAGAGAAAAAATGCATAATCTACTGCCCTCAACCAGTACCGATCGATCCATAGCTGTAGAACCTGAAATATATTTAGATGGCTTTTCTCCCATCGACCTTCAACAATTGACTTAAACTATTTCTAAGTCTAAACCTTCCACCTGTCTTTTAGACCCGATTCCGACTAGGCTGCTTAAGGAAGTTTTACCTTTAATTAGCAACTCCTTATTAGAAATTATCAATCTGTCTTTACTGACGGGCCATGTACCACAGGCCTTCAAACTAGCTGTAATTAAACCTCTTCTTAAGAAACCTACTCTAGATCCAGAGGTGTTGGCTAACTATAGACCTATATCTAACCTTCCGTTCCTCTCTAAGATCCTTGAGAAAGCAGTAGCAAATCAGCTCTGTGACTTTATGCATAACAATAGTTTATTTGAGGATTTTCAGTCAGGATTTAGAGTGAATCATAGCACAGAGACGGCACTGGTGAAAATTACCAATGACCTTCTAATAGCTTCAGACAAAGGACTTGTCTCTGTACTTGTATTGCTAGACCTTAGTGCTGCATTTGATACCATTGATCACCAAATCCTATTACAGAGATTGGAGCATCTTATAGGCATTAAAGGAATCGCACTTAGCTGGTTTAAGTCGTATTTATCAGACCGATCTCAGTTTGTATATGTAAACAATGAAAGCTCGATGAAAACCAGGGTTAGTCACGGAGTTCCACAGGGGTCTGTTCTTGGACCTATTTTATTTACCTTATATATGCTTCCCTTGGGGAATATTATCAGAAAACACTCAGTAAACTTTCATTGTTATGCAGATGATACCCAGTTATATCTATCAATTAAGCCAGACGAAACTAACCAGTTCTCTAAACTTCAAGCATGTCTTACGGACATAAAAACCTGGATGACCTGTAACTTTTTAATGTTAAACTCTGAAAAAACAGAAGTTATCCTACTAGGCCCAGATCACCTTCGAATTCAATTATCTAACGATATAGTTTCTCTAGATGGCATTGCTCTAGCATCCAGCACTACCGTTAAGAACCTTGGAGTTATCTTTGACCAGGATCTGTCTTTTAACTCTTATATAAAACAGATCTCAAGGACAGCCTTTTTTCATTTACGTAACATTGCGAAAATCAGGCAAATCCTGTCTCAAAGCGATGCAGAAAAACTAGTTCATGCATTTGTTACCTCTAGACTAGATTACTGTAACTCCTTATTATCAGGCTGCTCTAATAGGTCTCTTAGATCTTTACAGTTGATCCAGAATGCTGCAGCACGTGTTCTAACAAAAACTAAGAAAAGAGATCATATTACTCCAGTATTAGCTTCTCTGCACTGGCTCCCTGTTAAATCAAGAATAGAATTTAAAATTATTTTACTTACCTACAAAGCTCTAACTGGTCAGGCACCGTCTTATCTTAAGGAACTTATAGTTCCATATTACCCAACTAGAGAGCTGCGCTCAATCAATGCAGGGTTACTTGTGGTTCCTAGAGTATATAAAAGTAGGATGGGAGCCAGAGCCTTCAGTTATCAGGCTCCTCTTCTGTGGAACCAGGTTCCAGTTTCAGTCCGGGGGCAGACACACTCACCACTTTCAAGAGCAGGCTTAAGACCTTCCTTTTTTATAGTTAGGGCTGGTTGAGGTTCGCCTTGGTCCAGCCCCTAGATATGCTGCTATATGCCTAGACAGCCGGGGGACTACCTAGGATACGCTGAGCTCCTCTCTCCTCTTCTCTCCATCCTTCTTTATGTATTAATCTCCTATTTATGCACATTACTGATTTTGCTTCTTCCCCGGAGTTCTTGTGCTTTCTCGCCTCGCAGGTTCCCAGGAATCGGGGTTATATTTGGACTGTCATCGTGCCACCTACTGAGGCCCTGCTGACACCCACTACTACTACCACTATCATTATTAGTCACATTACTATTATTATTGCCCGTACTATTACGCTTATTGACTTGCTTCTACCCTGGAGTCTTTGTGCTTTCTCGCTTCGCAGGCTTCTATAAATCGTGGCTGTACCTGGACCGTAGATGTGCATCCTGCTTCGGCCCTGCTGACACCGACTGCTACCACCATTATTATTATTACTAGTCACATTACTATTACTAGTACCTGTACCATTAAGCATTTTAGCTTTACTTCCACCCTGAAGCCCTTTTGCTTTCTCGTTCTGCAGGTTTCCATGAATCGTTGTGGTACCTGGACCGTGGTCGTGCCTCCTGCTGTGGGCCGACTGACACCCACTGCTGCTTCGATTATTATTATTAGTCACATTACTATCCCTATTTTCATGGCTATAATTCTACTGTAATAATTGCTGCTGTTATTATAAGTAGTCTTATTATATGAATCATTTATGTCATATACATTGAATGTGTTGTATCTAAGAACTGTTATGCTGCTCATTCTGTACACATGACATCTATTGCATTCTGTCCATCCTGGGAGAAGGATCCCTCCTCTGTCGTTCTCCCATAGGTTTCTTCCTTTTTTTCTCCCTGTTAAAGGGGTTTTTTAGGGGAGTTTTTCCTGTGCCGATGTGAGGGAAGGACAGAGGATGTCGCATGTGCACAGATTGTAAAGCCCTCTGAGGCAAATTTGTAATTTGTGATTCTGGGCTATACAAAATAAACTGAATTGAATTGAATTGAACACAGAAATAGTAATAAATTGGAAGTGAGTTTATAATAGAGAATGAAAACTCATTTATTTTTTGATTTGTTTTATTTTATTTATTTATTTTATTCTACATTTTTAGGCTATGATAAAATAATATTTGACAAAAAGACAAAAACATTTCAAAAGGACATTCACAAAATGACATTAAAATATATAAAACATTTAATGTAAAAAAAACTTAAAATGTGAATATTTAGATAAACATGTGAAGACTGAATATGGACATCATTTGTTTTATACTGAATGTTGCTGTTGGAGCCATAATGTAGTATTTTGTCTTGATTGTATCCTCACCTAAAACACAGGATTAGCGTAAACATGCAGTCCTTATATTGTTTCACCTGGGGTAGAGCGTTAATGTATGAATTTCACAAAGGTGAGCTAGAGGTGATGAGAATCAGGTGAGTGGAACAATTCTTTGATTGTGTCAACGTGTTGAATTGAGAACGTGACTGGCATTGTTATATTCTGAATTTTGTGAATTCAAACAGAGATTGAATATGGACAATGCTGCTATTTACATTATGCCAGTGAGCATTATGTCAAACTGTACCAACAGGATGTTGTTGTTTTTTTAGCTAAGAGCACACATACGAAACAAGTTCTCCCTGTTTGCCCTCTGTTGCTTAGGTATTTTTGTTAAATGTTCCTTAAATTGCCATCTTAGTTTTTTTGCAAACGCCAGATGGTTTATAACTTACTTTTGTTCATTACATGTTTCTTGGTGTTTTTCTCTGGCTTAAACAATATGATGAAACACTTTGGAGCAAATATACACAATATGAGTCCAAAACTGGAGGCCAGAATGGCAAATATCTCCACAGCCACAGTAAATTTACCAGGAGAGCTGACATATGCTGGGATAAAGGCGATCCAGACTGCACAGAATATCAGCATGCTGAAGGTGATAAGCTTGGCTTCATTAAAGTTATCAGGTAGTTTCCGGGCGAGCACAGCTAACACAAAGCAAAAGACAGCCAGTAGGCCGATGTACCCGAGCACAGCCCAGAACCCAATAGCTGAGCCTAAAGCACACTCCAGAATGATTCTCTCCTTGTATGTGGTTAGGTTTTTCATTGGAAAAGGGGGACTAAGAACCAACCAAAGAGTACATATTATAACTTGAATGAATGTGAAAGACACTACAGTCATTCTTGCTGTGGAGGACCAAACCATTTCATGATATTATGACCTGGGAGAGTGGCTTTGAAGGCCATTAACACTACTATAGTTTTTCCAAGAACACAAGACATACAGAGTACAAAGGTGATCCCAAACGCTGTGTGACGCAGCATGCAGGACCACTCAGAGGGTGCTCCAATGAAAGTTAATGAACATAAGAAGCAGAGAGCCAGAGAGAAGAGCAGCAGGAAGCTCAGCTCAGAGTTGTTGGCCCTGACAATCGGGGATGTCCTGTGACGATGGAACACAGCCGCTGTTATAATGGCAAGACAGGCACCACCAACTGAGAATGTCGCCAGGATGATTCCTAGGGCCTCATTGAAGGAAAGATACTCTACAGGCTTGGGGAGACAAGTGTCTCTCTTTGCATTAGGCCAAAATTCCTTAGGGCAAGAAAAACAATCAGGGGAATCTGAAAAAAACAAAAACAAATGGCTTTCAACTGTTGAACTCGATATTTTATGTTGTGCCGCAAATATGCATTAGGAAAAACAATACCTGTAGCATTGCTAATCTCTCCCTCAGGACACGGTATACAATCATAACAGCAGATGGGCTTTCCTTTCTGCAGCACTTTACGAGTTCCTGGAGGACAGCTGTCAGTGCACACTGACTCAGGCACCTGGTACATAGATAGAAACAAACTAACTCATGTTCAGGTGTGCTTCAAAGCTCTGAGGATTAAAGGATTGGTAGATTTTTTTTCAAATCTTTCTAAAAGATGATACTTGCATGTCAATATGGGTATTGTGTACATGTGTTTTGTCAAAGCAGCTGCTGGTGGAAAAAATCCACAGTTGTGTAAAAAATGCATTATAAAGTTTAGCTAAAGTTAAAAAGAGGCTTCAGCAGTGTGGATTGGAAAAAACAAGTGGGTATCTTCCAAAGTTAGTCTTTTCAAACATTGTCACGTTGTTTTTTTTACTATTCTTAAGCTACAACTCAGCGAGGGAACACTTTTGTTGAAACTATTAAGTGGGATGTCAGAATGAAAATGCTGTACGTTAAGAACAGATGTATTCACAACCAGTATGGAGGAGGAACAGGGACCAAAAACACATATCACCAAATTTGAAATAAGAAAATGTTATACTATTAAGTTCGGACTCCCTACTTTTGTGCCACCCTCCACCCAGGTGAGGTTCCTGTTGATACTGAATTCCTGGCCCACCGGCAGTGAGGCATCGTAGTGCCCTACTGTCACCAACTCAATGCTGCCACTCTCCGTTTCTTGCCAGTTAACCAGCTCGTATGTGGCCACAGGATCCCCGTTGGCATCAAATGACACATCGTAACCATTTTGGGAAAACTTAACTCTCTTCAACTGAGTGGTAACCTGTGAGGATGAAGTAAGGGAAGACAGTGGGGGAGAGAAATGAAACAATGTAAGATATAATAAATATTTTTATTTAAAAAAAAAAAAAAAAGGTACACTATAGCAAAAAAAGGACATTGGGGTGCTCACATATTTATCTTGACTGACCTGTTTAGACTCTATGCTGGTGAGTTTGTCACACCGAGTTATAGAGTGTGTTTCCTGACACACTACATTATGAATAGCATGTGCTATTGCATAAACAGCCTTGTACACCATGTTAGTTATTCGGAGCTGAGATGTGTCAGTGTATGGGCTCTGGGTAGTCTCTATATCTTCAGTTCCATCACACACATTCTTGTCTGTGGCTGATCCTAAAAACACACAAAGACAAAGAAAGGTGTTGTTTAACCATGACAAAAAGCCATATCGTTCTTTTCTCATGTATAATGTTCTTTTTTAGTTCTATTTAACCTGTTTAAAGTGTCTTGTAGAAATTTGAATATCCCTTATTTACCAATACATTTCAAACCAAATTTTTTCCAACATGTCTTTCTCTGTTGTTTTTTTTAAATAGTTGCAGTTTCAGTTTGTATCTGGCCCTATGTTTTTTTTGTTGTTGTTTGTTTACCTTGTGTAGATCAGCTCATGTTGTCAGGGAAAAATAAAATGTTTTCCCTTAATTGGATTCTGACTGGAAAGTTTAAATCTCTTTAAAATGAATAAATGGTCTAAAATCTACATCAAAATAATTGTATATTTAGACCAACATCTATATTTACATATATACTGGAAATGATAAGTACATTTTATTTTACTTTATTTAGCTTCTAGGCCTGAAGATTGTCTAGATTGTCTGTGCATGTGTTCAGGACTTTAATGTTCACCTCTCCTCCAAGACAGCACAGTGCCCGGAGCCTTCCTCGTAGCACTTATGGCACTCGTATTAGTTGCTGCACTTACTGTATTCGTATCAGTTCGCTGCACTTATTGAATTTGTATTTGTTACTGCACTTATCCTATTCGTAGTAGTTTGTAGCACTTACTATATTCGGATTAGTCTGTTGCAATTATTGTTTTCGTAGTAATCTGCCTCTGCACTATACTTTTGCTCTGGCTTATACTTTGAGATGCTTGTTTAAGAAAGGAGATGCACTTATGACTTCTGGTGACTAGTAGTTCTCTTGAATACCTATGTTGAATACACTTCCTGTAAGTCGCTTTGGATAAAAGCGTCTGCTAAATGACTGTAATGTAATGTAATGTAATGCCTTAACTTGACCTGGAAGATTATCATATGAGATGCACCTTTTTTCGTTTAAGTCTTTGTTCAATAACAATATATATAGCCCTTTAAATCCCTTTAGGATTGTTTTTTTTTCAGTGGCTGCTGATCCAGTATAAGAAATAACTGAACACAATCAAAGACCCAACTGTTAGTGTCTTTTGTGTTAAAAAAATCAGCACAACTTTCTCACTTTTTCCCAGCCTGCAGTTGAATGCATCCTCCCAGAACTCAGTGAGCACTGGAGAGGCAGCCACTTTAGAGGGAGAGAGATCCAGCAGGAAGTCCCTCAGACCTGGGATAACAGATTGCTCAATGCCAAATCCGATTGCTCCAGCACAGAAGCTGAACCTCAGCATGTCTGGGTCAGTTACCCAGGCCTCACTGCCTATCCACTGGCGAGGTGGAGAGGGCTTTAGCGACAGCTCCTCCAGCAGAATCCTAAAGTCTCCAGAGGCAGTAAATGCCACAACAACCAAAGCTGTAGACCTGGAGAGAAATAATAGCGCGTTGTATTTTACCAATATGAAAAATAACTTTTTAAGAAATATGCATCAAGATAATTCAAAAACACATATGAGATACTGTCATTTTTGGTGTGGTAACGTGCAGTATTGGTCTCACTGATTCAATAACAACATGAGTAATATGCCCTTCACGTGAGATAAATTAACAAAAATATTTCAGATTTGCCACTAAATAGTAATATAATTCACCATTTTATATATGAAAGAACATTTTTGTGGTTTTGTGTGCAGAAGGTCAGCACAGGGAACAAAAGCACATAATCAGTGAATGTAGACACCTGCGGATAATTTCAGCTACTCTCTGGATCCTGCTCCGTGGGTTGGTCCGGTAGAAAGATTCGGAGTATTCTACACAGATCCCCTCTTTTTGGGCCGCGTCCAGGAAAGACGCCATACCATTGTTTCCATAATCCGAGTCCGATCGGATAGCCCCTATCCAAGTCCAACCAAAATGTTTTACCAGCTTTGCCAGCGCGTCAGCCTGGAACTGGTCACTCGGGATTGTTCTGAAGAAACTCGGGTACTGCTGCTTATCAGACAGACATGCACAAGTGGCATAGTGGCTCACCTAAAATAATAAAGTATAATTATTTAACGGGGCGGACAAAATGAGCATTGGTCTATTAAACACATAGTTTTCAGAAATTCAAAATATTTACTTGAGGAATATTAAAGGGCCCGATGATGCGCGACATGCTGATGGATGGCGTGGACCCAGACTCACCAACAATGGCCATCAGTGCACCAGATTGCGAGCAATTGTCATCGGTGTAAAACACCGGGTCCAGGCCGCTTGAAAGCTGAAATGCCACATGCACCGCCACGGGCACCGAGGCGCACGAGTCGTAGATCTGAAAACCGAGTTTGATGCCCGGCAGCAGCTCCGTGCTGTTGTTAATCTCCTCGATGGCGAAGATCATTGCGCGTGAAAAGCGCAGTTCACGGGGGTCAAGGCTGCACACAGACACACACACACACACACACACACAAACACAGTCCAGTAACTGTTTAAATTTACTGCCTACATATGACGAGGACAATACACAATTCTAACAGAAATACATAGTACTGTAGAACTGAACGGCACAAATCACAACACAGAATTAGATATCAGTCTTATGCAAAATAATCTTAACGCAAGGATTATTAATAGTCAGCTATTCATAATGTTTTCAGTTAACAAATACAAAAAAATCTACTACAATTCTCTACTTTTTTGTCAATATAATATTTGATTTTACTTGATTTTTTATGGCCAAATACTATTGCATTAAAATACAAATAAAAAGTATAACATAGCAATCCCTACATAGTAACAACCTCTTAACACCGACATCTCCCTCTTACTAACCTCCCTGAGCATCTGAGTGGCTCAGGCATGGTGGTGTAGTTATGCTTCACTGTGTGCATGTAGTTATGTAGGGAGAAAACACCACCAATAACGTAGTCACCATCCATTGAGAATGCAGGTAGACGAGTATTACCCTGGAGTTTACATTTCACAGAAGAGGCCTCAGTGCTGACCCCAACACCAGTCCTATCCTCTGTAAGCCCAGCCCGTTGTCTCACACCATCCAGAGAACCATTCAAAGCAAGAGCTGAGTTCAGCTCATCTAAACCCAGAGACAGGATCAGACCAATCAAGAGAGCTGAGATCTCCATCCCTGAACTGACCTCATGTGGGCATACTGTGTTTTCACTGGTTTATATAGATTTTCAAACAAAAGCTTCCGTCCTTCTACTGTACGTCAGCTTACTGTACCCCAGAGAGAGGATACTCTTACCCCGTGGTCTTTAATTCAATCGTTTCCAAGTCTTTTCTGTGAGCTGTGTGTACAATATAATCTGCACAAAGAGCCCATGTCTCTTTTCTTTTCCTGTAAAGTAACCATTGTAAGCACTGCATTTCTTGTTAATTATGTCTATACCCATTACATCTTTTTGCTGTAATTTAGCTCATATCACATTTAAGCCTAACAAATATCAACCACTAATGGTATGTTTGTGTGGTTAAATCGCATATTTAATAATGTCAACACAGAAATATTAATAAATTGGAAGTGAGTTTATAATAGAGAATGAAAACTCATTTATTTTTTGATTTGTTTTATTTTATTTATTTATTTTATTCTACATTTTTAGGCTATGATAAAATAATATTTGACAAAAAGACAAAAACATTTCAAAAGGACATTCACAAAATGACATTAAAATATATAAAACATTTAATGTAAAAAAAACTTAAAATGTGAATATTTAGATAAACATGTGAAGACTGAATGTGGACATCATTAGTTTTATACTGAATGTCTTTATTGTATCCTTACATAAAACACAGGATTAGCGTAAACATGCAGTTCTTACATTGTGTCACCTGGGGTAGAGCGTTAATGTATGAATTTCACAAAGGTGAGCTAGAGGTGATGAGAATCAGGTGAGTGGAACAATTCTTTGATTGTGTCAACGTGTTGAATTGAAAACGTGATTGCCATTGTTATATTCTGTACCAACAGGATGTTGTTGTTTTTTTTAGCTAAGAGCACACATACGAAACAAGTTCTGCCTGTTTGCCCTCTGTTGCTTAGGTATTTTTGTTAAAAGTCCCTTAAATTGCCATCTTAGTTTTTCTAGCAAACGTCAGATGGTTTATAACTTATTTTTGTTCATGACATGTTTCTTAGTGTTTTTCTCTGGCTTAAACAATATGATGAAACACTTTGGAGCAAATATACACAATATGAGTCCGAAACTGGAGGCCAGAATGGCAAATATCTCCACAGCCACAGTAAATTTACCAGGAGAGCTGACATATGCTGGGATAAAGGCGATCCAGACTGCACAGAATATCAGCATGCTGAAGGTGATAAGCTTGGCTTCATTAAAGTTATCAGGTAGTTTCCGGGCGAGCACAGCTAACACAAAGCAAAAGACAGCCAGTAGGCCGATGTACCCGAGGACAGCCCAGAACCCAATAGCTGAGCCTAAAGCACACTCCAGGATGATTCTCTCCTTGTATGTGGTTAGGTTTTTCATTGGAAAAGGGGGACTAAGAACCAACCAAAGAGTACATATTATAACTTGAATGAATGTGAAAGACACTACAGTCAATCTTTGCTGTGGTGGACCAAACCATTTCATGATATTATGACCCGGGAGAGTGGCTTTGAAGGCCATTAACACTACAATAGTTTTTCCAAGAACACAAGACATACAGAGGACGAAGGTGATCCCGAACGCTGTGTGGCGCAGCATGCAGGACCACTTAGAGGGTGCTCCAATGAAAGTTAATGAACATAAGAAGCAGAGAGTCAGAGAGAAGAGCAGCAGGAAGCTCAGCTCAGAGTTGTTGGCCCTGACAATCGGGGATGTCCTGTGACGATGGAACACAGCCGCTGTTATAATGGCAAGACAGGCACCACCAACTGAGAATGTCGCCAGCATGATTCCTAGGGCCTCATTGAAGGAAAGATACTCTACAGGCATGGGGAGACAAGTGTCTCTCTTTGCATTAGGCCAAAATTCCTTGGGGCAAGAAAAACAATCAGGGGAATCTGAAAAAAACAAAAACAAATGGCTTTCAACTGTTGAACTCGATATTTTATGTTGTGCCACAAATATGCATTAGGAAAAAGAATACCTGTAGCATTGCTAATCTCTCCCTCAGGACACGGTATACAATCATAACAGCAGATGGGCTTTCCTTTCTGCAGCACTTTACGAGTTCCTGGAGGACAGCTGTCAGTGCACACTGACTCAGGCACCTGGTACATAGATAGAAACAAACTAACTCATGTTCAGGTGTGCTTCAAAGTTCTGAGGATTAAAGGATAGGTAGATTTTTTTTCAAATCTTTCTAAAAGATGATACTCGCATGTCAATATGGGTATTGTGTACATGTGTTTTATCAAAGCAGCTGCTGGTGGAAAAAATCCACAGTTGTGTAAAAAATGCGTTATAAAGTTTAGCTGATGTTAAAAACAGGCTTCAGCAGTGTGGATTGGAAAAAAACAAGTGGGTATCTTCCAAAGTTAGTCTTTTCAAACATTGTCACGTTGTTTTTTTAACTGTTCTTTAGGTACAACTCAGCGAGGGAACATTTTTGTTGAAACTATTAAGTGCGATGTCAGAATGAAAATGCTGTACGTTAAGAACAGATGTATTCACAACCAGTATGGAGGAGGAACAGGGACAAAAAACACATATCACCAAATTTGAAATAAGAAAATGTTATACTATTAAGTTCGGGCTCCCTACTTTTGTGCCACCCTCCACCCAGGTGAGGTTCCTGTTGATACTGAATTCCTGGCCCACCGGCAGTGAGGCATCGTAGTGCCCTACTGTCACCAACTCAATGCTGCCACTCTCCGTTTCTTGCCAGTTAACCAGCTCGTATATGGCCACAGGATCCCCGTTGGCATCAAATGACACATCGTAACCATTTTGGGAAAACTTAACTCTCTTCAACTGAGTGGTAACCTGTGAGGATGAAGTAACGGAAGACAGTGAGGGAGAGAAATGAAACAATGTAAGATATAATAAATATTTTTATTTAAAAGAAAAGGTACACTATAGCAAAAAAAGGACATTGGGGTGCTCACATATTTATCTTGACTGACCTGTTTAGACTCTATGCTGGTGAGTTTGTCACACCGAGTTATAGAATGTGTTTCCTGACACACTACATTATGAATAGCATGTGCTATTGCATAAACAGCCTTGTACACCATGTTAGTTATTCGGAGCTGAGATGTGTCAGTGTACGGGCTCTGGGTAGTCTCTATATCTTCAGTTCCATCACACGCATTGTTGTCTGTGGCTGATCCTAAAAACACACAAAGACAAAGAAAGGTGTTGTTTAACCATGACAAAAAGCCATATCGTTCTTTTCTCATGTATAATGTTATTTTTTAGTTCTATTTAACCTGCATGAAGTGTCTTGTAGAAATTTGAATATTCCTTATTTACCAATACATTTCAAACCAAATTTTTGCCAACATGTTTTTCTCTGTTGTTTTTTTTTAAATAGTTGCAGTTTCAGTTTGTATCTGGCCCTATGTTTTTTTTTGTTGTTGTTTGTTTACCTTGTGTAGATCAGCTCATGTTGTCAGGCAAAAATAAAATGTTTTACCTTAATTGGATTCTGACTGGAAAGTTTGAATCTCTTTAAAATGAATAAATGGTCTAAAATCTACATTAAAATAATTGTATATTTAGACCAACATCTATATTTACATATATGCTGGAAATGATAAGTACATTTCATTTTACTTTATTTAGCTTCTAGGCCTGAAGATTGTCTAGATAGTCTGTGCATGTGTTCAGGACTTTAATGTTCACCTCTCCTCCAAGACAGCACAGTGCCTTAACTTGACCTGGAAGATTATCATATGAGATGCACCTTTTTTCGTTCAAGTCTTTGTTCAATAACAATATATATATCCCTTTAAATCCCTTTAGGATTGAGTTTTTTTCAGTGGCTGCTGATCTAGTATAAGAAATAACTGAACACAATCAAAGACCCAACTGTTAGTGTCTTTTGTGTTAAAAAAATCAGCACAACTTTCTCACTTTTTCCCAGCCTGCAGTTGAATGCATCCTCCCAGAACTCAGTAAGCAATGGAGAGGCAGCCACTTTAGAGGGAGAGAGATCCAGCAGGAAGTCCCTCAGACCTGGGATAACAGATTGCTCAATGCCAAATCCGATTGCTCCAGCACAGAAGCTGAACCTCAGCATGTCTGGGTCAGTTACCCAGGACTCACTGCCTATCCACTGGCGAGGTGGAGAGGGCTTTAGCGACAGCTCCTCCAGCAGAATCCTTAAGTCTCCAGGGGATATAAATGCCACAACAACCAAAGCTGTCGACCTGGAGGAAAATTATAGTGCATTGTATTCACCAATATGAAAAATAACTTTTTAAGAAATATGCATCAAGATAATTCAAAAACACATATGAGATACTGTCATTTTTGGTGTGGTAACGTGCAGTATTGGTCTCACTGATTCAATAACAACATGAGTAATATGCCCTTCACGTGAGATAAATTAACAAAAATATTTCAGATTTGCCACTAAATAGTAATATAATTCACCATTTTATATATGAAAGAATATTTTTGTGGTTTTGTGTGCAGAAGGTCAGCACAGGGAACAGAAGCACATAATCAGTGAATGTAGACACCTGCGGATAATTTCAGCTACTCTCTGGATCCTGCTCCGTGGGTTGGTCCGGTAGAAAGATTCGGAGTATTCTACACAGATCCCCTCTTTTTGGGCCGCGTCCAGGAAAGACGCCATACCATTGTTTCCATAATCCGAGTCCGATCGGATAGCCCCTATCCAAGTCCAACCAAAATGTTTTACCAGCTTTGCCAGCGCGTCAGCCTGGAACTGGTCACTCGGGATTGTTCTGAAGAAACTCGGGTACTGCTGCTTATCAGACAGACATGCACAAGTGGCATAGTGGCTCACCTAAAATAATAAAGTATAATTATTTAACGGGGCGGACAAAATGAGCACTGGTCTATTAAACACATAGTTTTCAGAAATTCAATATATTTACTTGAGGAATGTTAAAGGGCCCGATGATGCGCGACATGCTGATGGATGGCGTGGACCCAGACTCACCAACAATGGCCATCAGCGCACCAGATTGCGAGCAATTGTCATCGGTGTAAAACACCGGGTCCAGGCCGCTTGAAAGCTGAAATGCCACATGCACCGCCACGGGCACCGAGGCGCACGAGTCGTAGATCTGATAACCGAGTTTGATGCCCGGCAGCAGCTCCGTGCTGTTGTTAATCTCCTCGATGGCGAAGATCATTGCGCGTGAAAAGCGCAGTTCACGGGAGTTAAGGCTGCACACGGACACACACACACACACACACACACACACACACACACACACACACAGTCGAGTAACTGTTTAAATTTACTGCCTACATATGACGAGGACAATACACAATTCTAACAGAAATACATAGTACTGTAGAACTGAACGGCACAAATCACAACACAGAATTAGATATCAATCTTATGCAAAACAATCTTAACGCAAGGATTAACAATAGTCAGCTATTCATAATCTTTTCAGTTAAGAAATACAAGAAAATCTACTACAATTCTCTACTATTTTGTGAATATAATACTTGATTTTTTTATGGCCAAATACTATTGCATTAAAATACAAATAAAAAGTACAACATTGCAATCCCCACATAGTAACAACCTCTTAACCCCACATCTCCCTCTTACTAACCTCCGTGAACATCTTAGTGGCTCAGGCATGGTGGTGTAGTTATGCTTCACTGTGTGCATGTTGAAATGTATGCCGAAAACACCACCAATAACGTAGTCACCATCCATTGAGAATGCAGGTAGACGAGTATTACCCTGGAGTTTACATTTCACAGAAGAGGCCTCAGTGCTGACCCCAACACCAGTCCTATCCTCTGTAAGACCAGCCCGTTGTCTCACACCATCCAGAGAACCATTCAAAGCAAGAGCTGAGTTCAGCTCATCTAAACCCAGAGACAGGATCAGACCAATCAAGAGAGCTGAGATCTCCATCGCTGAACTGACCTCATGTGGGCATACTGTGTTTTCACTGGTTTATATAGATTTTCAAAAAAAAAGCTTCCGTCCTTCTACTGTACGTCAGCTTACTGTAAGTAAGAGAGGATACTCTTACCCCGTGGTCTTTAATTGAATCATTTCCAAGTCTTTCCTGTGAGCTGTGTGTACAATATAATCTGCACAAAGAGCCCATGTCTCTTTTCTTTTCCTGTAAAGTAACCATTGTAAGCACTGAATTTCTTGTTAATTATGTCTATACCCATTACATCTTTACATCTTTTTGCTGTAATTTAGCTCATATTACAGTTAAACCTAACAAATATCAACCACTAATGGTATGTTTGTGTGGTTAAATCGCATATTTAATAATGTCAACACAGAAATATTAATAAATTGGAAGTGAGTTTATAATAGAGAATGAAAACTCATTTATTTTTTGATTTGTTTTATTTTATTTATTTATGTTATTCTACATTTTTAGGCTATGATAAAAATAATATTTGACAAAAAGACAAAAACATTTCAAAAGGACATTCACAAAATGACATTAAAATATATAAAACATTTAATGTAAAAAAAACTTAAAATGTAAATATTTAGATGAACATGTGAAGACTGAATGTGGACATCATTAGTTTTATACTGAATGTTGCTGTTGGAGCCATAATGTAGAATTTTGTCTTTATTGTATCCTCACCTAAAACACAGGATTAGCGTAAACATGCAGTTCTTACATTGTGTCACCTGGGGTAGAGCGTTAATGTATGAATTTCACAAAGGTGAGCTAGAGGTGATGAGAATCAGGTGAGTGGAACAATTCTTTGATTGGTCAACGTGTTGAATTGAGAACGTGACTGGCATTGTTATATTCTGAATTTTGTGAATTCAAACAGAGATTGAATATGGACAATGCTGCTATTTACATTATGCCAGTGAGCATTATGTCAAACTGTACCAACAGGACGTTGTTTTTGTTTTTTTAGCTACGAGAACACATACGAAACAAGTTTTCCCTGTTTGCCCTCTGTGGCTTAGGTATCTTTGTTAAAAGTCCCTTAAATTGCCATTTTAGTTTTTTTTTTTTACAAATGTCAGATGGTTTATAACTTACTTTTGTTCATTACATGTTTCTTAGTGTTTTTCTCTGGCTTAAACAATATGATGAAACACTTTGGAGCAAATATACACAATATGAGTCCAAAACTGGAGGCCAGAATGGCAAATATCTCCACAGCCACAGTAAATTTACCAGGAGAGCTGACATATGCTGGGATAAAGGCGATCCAGACTGCACAGAATATCAGCATGCTGAAGGTGATAAGCTTGGCTTCATTAAAGTTATCAGGTAGTTTCCGGGCGAGCACAGCTAACACAAAGCAAAAGACAGCCAGTAGGCCGATGTACCCGAGCACAGCCCAGAACCCAATAGCTGAGCCTAAAGCACACTCCAGAATGATTCTCTCCTTGTATGTGGTTAGGTTTTTCATTGGAAAAGGGGGACTAAGAACCAACCAAATAGTACATATTATAACTTGAATGAATGTGAAAGACACTACAGTCATTCTTTGCTGTGGAGGACCAAACCATTTCATGATATTATGACCCGGGAGAGTGGCTTTGAAGGCCATTAACACTACAATAGTTTTTCCAAGAACACAAGACATACAGAGTACAAAGGTGATCCCGAACGCTGTGTGACGCAGCATGCAGGACCACTCAGAGGGTGATCCAATGAAAGTTAATGAACATAAGAAGCAGAGAGTCAGAGAGAAGAGCAGCAGGAAGCTCAGCTCAGAGTTGTTGGCCCTGACAATCGGGGATGTCCTGTGACGATGGAACACAGCCGCTGTTATAATGGCAAGACAGGCACCACCAACTGAGAATGTCGCCAGGATGATTCCTAGGGCCTCGTTGAAGGAAAGATACTCTACAGGCTTGGGGAGACAAGTGTCTCTCTTTGCATTAGGCCAAAATTCCTTAGGGCAAGAAAAACAATCAGGGGAATCTGAAAAAAACAAAATAAAATGGCTTTCAACTGTTGAACTCGATATTTTATGTTGTGTCGCAAATATGCATTAGGAAAAACAATACCTGTAGCATTGCTAATCTCTCCCTCAGGACACGGTATACAATCATAACAGCAGATGGGCTTTCCTTTCTGCAGCACTTTACGAGTTCCTGGAGGACAGCTGTCAGTGCACACTGACTCAGGCACCTGGTACATAGATAGAAACAAACTAACTCATGTTCAGGTGTGCTTCAAAGCTCTGAGGATTAAAGGATAGGTAGAATGTTTTTCAAATCTTTCTAAAAGATGATACTCGCATGTCAATACGGGTATTGTGTACATGTGTTTTATCAAAGCAGCTGCTGGTGGAAAAAATCCACAGTTGTGTAAAAAATGCGTTATAAAGTTTAGCTAACGTTAAAAAGAGGCTTCAGCAGTGTGGATTGGAAAAAGCAAGTGGGTATCTTCCAAAGTTAGTCTTTTCAAACATTGTCACGTTTTTTTTTCCAGTTACTATTGTTAAGCTACAACTCAGCGAGGGAACACTTTTGTTGAAACTATTAAGTGGGATGTCAGAATGAAAATGCTGTACGTTAAGAACAGATGTATTCACAACCAGTATGGAGGAGGAACAGGGACCAAAAACACATATCACCAAATTTGAAATAAGAAAATGTTATACTATTAAGTCCGGGCTCCCTACTTTTGTGCCACCCTCCACCCAGGTGAGGTTCCTGTTGATACTGAATTCCTGGCCCACCGGCAGTGAGGCATCATAGTGCCCTACTGTCACCAACTCAATGCTGCCACTCTCCGTTTTTTGCCAGTTAACCAGCTCGTATGTGGCCACAGGATCCCCGTTGGCATCAAATGACACATCGTAGCCATTTTGGGAAAACTTAACTCTCTTCAACTGAGTGGTAACCTGTGAGGATGAAGTAACGGAAGACAGTGAGGGAGAGAAATGAAACAATGTAAGATATAATAAATATTTTTATTTAAAAGAAAAGGTACACTATAGCAAAAAAAGGACATTGGGGTGCTCACATATTTATCTTGACTGACCTGTTTAGACTCTATGCTGGTGAGTTTGTCACACCGAGTTATAGAATGTGTTTCCTGACACACTACATTATGAATAGCATGTGCTATTGCATAAACAGCCTTGTACACCATGTTAGTTATTCGGAGCTGAGATGTGTCAGTGTATGGGCTCTGGGTAGTCTCTATATCTTCAGTTCCATCACACGCATTCTTGTCTGTGGCTGATCCTAAAAACACACAAAGACATAGAAAGGTGTTGTTTAACCATGACAAAAAGCCATATCGTTCTTTTCTCATGTATAATGTTCTTTTTTAGTTCTATTTATCCTGTTTAAAGTGTCTTGTAGAAATTTGAATATCCCTTATTTACCATTACATTTCAAAGCAAATTTTTGCCAACATGTCTTTCCCTGTTGTTTTTTTTAAATAGTTGCTGTTTCAGTTTGTATCTGGCCCTATGTTTTTTTTGTTGTTGTTTGTTTACCTTGTGTAGATCAGCTCATGTTGTCAGGCAAAAATAAACTGTTTTCCCAACAGACCAACATCTATATTTACATATATACTGGAAATGATAAGTACATTTTATTTTACTTTATTTAGCTTCTAGGCCTGAAGATTGTCTAGATAGTCTGTGCATGTGTTCAGGACTTTAATGTTCACCTCTCCTCCAAGACAGCACAGTGCCTTAACTTGACCTGGAAGATTATCATATGAGATGCACCTTTTTTCGTTTAAGTCTTTGTTCAATAACAATATATATAGCCCTTTAAATCCCTTTAGGATTGTTTTTTTTTCGGTGGCTGCTGATCCAGTATAAGAAATAACTGAACACAATCAAAGACCCAACTGTTAGTGTCTTTTGTGTTAAAAAAATCAGCACAACTTTCTCACTTTTTCCCAGCCTGCAGTTGAATGCATCCTCCCAGAACTCAGTGAGCACTGGAGAGGCAGCCACTTTAGAGGGAGAGATCCAGCAGGAAGTCCCTCAGACCTGGGATAACAGATTGCTCAATGCCGAATCCGATTGCTCCAGCACAGAAGCTGAACCTCAGCATGTCTGTGTCAGTTACCCAGGCCTCACTGCCTATCCACTGGCGAGGTGGAGAGGGCTTTAGCGACAGCTCCTCCAGCAGAATCCTAAAGTCTCCAGGGGATATAAATGCCACAACAACCAAAGCTGTCGACCTGGAGGAAAATTATAGTGCATTGTATTAACCAATATATATATATATATATATATATATATATATATATATATATATATATATATATATATATATATATATATATATATTAAACATATTTATCTACATAATTAACACAAACAAACATCAGAGACTTGAATTTTTGGTGTGTTAATGTATTAATGACCAGTATTGGTCAAACTGATTCTATAACAACATCATAGGCCGTTCATATGAGAGAAAGTAACAAAAAGATTAATTTCCAATTTGACATTAGCATAAGGAAATTATCTTCCATTTTATAATTTACTCAACCTTTTTATAATTTACAACCAAAGCTGTCGACCTGGAGAGAAATAATAGCGCATTGTATTTTACCAATATGAAAAATAACTTTTTAAGAAATATGCATCAAGATAATTCAAAAACACATATGAGATACTGTCATTCTTGGTGTGGTAACGTGCAGTATTGGTCTCACTGATTCAATAACAACATGAGTAATATGCCCTTCACGTGAGATAAATTAACAAAAATATTTCAGATTTGCCACTAAATAGTAATATAATTCACCATTTTATATATGAAAGAACATTTTTGTGGTTTTGTGTGCAGAAGGTCAGCACAGGGAACAGAAGCACATAATCAGTGAATGTAGACACCTGCGGATAATTTCAGCTACTCTCTGGATCCTGCTCCGTGGGTTGGTCCGGTAGAAAGATTCGGAGTATTCTACACAGATCCCCTCTTTTTGGGCCGCGTCCAGGAAAGACGCCATACCATTGTTTCCATAATCCGAGTCCGATCGGATAGCCCCTATCCAAGTCCAACCAAAATGTTTTACCAGCTTTGCCAGCGCGTCAGCCTGGAACTGGTCACTCGGGATTGTTCTGAAGAAACTCGGGTACTGCTGCTTATCAGACAGACATGCACAAGTGGCATAGTGGCTCACCTAAAATAATAAAGTATAATTATTTAACGGGGCGGACAAAATGAGCACTGGTCTATTAAACACATAGTTTTCAGAAATTCAAAATATTTACTTGAGGAATGTTAAAGGGCCCGATGATGCGCGACATGCTGATGGATGGCGTGGACCCAGACTCACCAACAATGGCCATCAGCGCACCAGATTGCGAGCAATTGTCATCGGTGTAAAACACCGGGTCCAGGCCGCTTGAAAGCTGAAATGCCACATGCACCGCCACGGGCACCGAGGCGCACGAGTCGTAGATCTGATAACCGAGTTTGATGCCCGGCAGCAGCTCCGTGCTGTTGTTAATCTCCTCGATGGCGAAGATCATTGCGCGTGAAAAGCGCAGTTCACGGGAGATAAGGCAGAATCAGCCAGCTCACACACACACACACACACACACACACACACACACACACACACACACACACACACACACACACACACACACACACACACAGTCCAGTAACTGTTTAAATTTACTGTCTACATATCACGAGGACAATACACAATTCTAACAGAAATACATAGTACTGTAGAACTGAACGGCACAAATCACAACACAGAATTAGATATCAGTCTTATGCAAAATAATCTTAACGCAAGGATTAACAATAGTCAGCTATTCATAATGTTTTCAGTTAAGAAATACAAGAAAATCTACTACAATTCTCTAGGCTACTATTTTGTGAATATAATACTTGATTTTTTTATGGCCAAATACTATTGCATTAAAATACAAATAAAAAGTATAACATTGCAATCCCCACATAGTAACAGACTCTTAACCCCCACATCTCCCTCTTACTAACCTCCCTGAGCATCTGAGTGGGTCAGGCATGGTGGTGTAGTTATGCTTCACTGTGTGCATGTTGAAATGTATGGCGAAAACACCACCAATCACGTAGTCACCATCCATTGAGAATGCAGGTAGACGAGTATTACCCTGGAGTTTACATTTCACAGAAGAGGCCTCAGTGCTGACCCCAACACCAGTCCTATCCTCTGTAAGACCAGCCCGTTGTCTCACACCATCCCCATAACCATTCAAAGCAAGAGCTGAGTTCAGCTCATCTAAACCCAGAGACAGGATCAGACCAATCAAGAGAGCTGAGATCTCCATCCCTGAACTGACCTCATGTGGGTTTACTGTGTTTTCACTGGTTTATAAAGATTTTCAGAGAAAAGCTTCCGTCCTTCTATCGTACGTCAGCTTACTGTACGTCAGAGAGAGGATACTCTTACCCAATGATTAAAAAGATTTGAAAAAGTACTGTGGCTGAGTCTGGATGATAAACTAAGCCATACAAAAGACATATAGAATGATGAAACTAAATCCTAGTCTAAATCCGTCAGAGCAAAACTGTCCTTGACAAGCCAGAGGTGTCCTGAAATATTGTATATGTTGTATATTTTCAGTTTTTTTTCGCATTAAACATTTTTCTTTTAGTACTCTTCCATTTGATGTTAGCAAAATGTTTTATGAGCAATTTATTGTTAATGTTTTTGTCTATGCCTAAGTGCTTGCATGAATGCACACAAACTGCCACCCAGACAAAAGATCTGTTTGTAGTTTTGGTAAGGGATTAACTGAGCAACAACAAAACATCCAGAGGTAACCTGTCTTGCATGCTCTTGTATTCATATCTGCTCTCTACTGCACCAAATTCCCGAACTAAAGGTTTTATGGCTCACTCTGCTACTACCATCTAGTGGACATTTTAGCCAGACTGAGGGAATATATTACAGTGAATTGGATATGTTCACAGATGATTTACAAATCTGTGGTCAGTTCAAATGGATGTGACTTAATGTAAAGCACACCTCCTAACAGCATTCTAAAAGCATCATAGCATACAGTAACATGAATCATACTGGTGGCAAACGCATCAAAAACACTTTAGAGGTCATTTCTGAATGTATGGTGGGCTCAACAGTAATGTTAAGCAATTGTAAAAAAAATAAAATAATAATTCTTTAAAAAATAAACCGTCTGTCTTATACTCAATAACTTTTGATCAGAAACACAACTTTATCATTATAGCTGTTCAAATAACTGGCACATATAACTAACAGTTTTTTCTGTTGTAATAGTGTAATATTGGGGTAGTTTATGATATATGTTTTCTCTTTTGTGTCTTCCAGATCTTGCTATTCTCTTCTTTTTTCCTCTCTATGTTCTTTCCTCATCTTGTTATTTACGGAGACAGTTTCATCTCAATGGGTAACAGAAGACTGGTGATGTGGTTCTGGGTGGGCTGGTTGAGGTCCACTACACCTCTGTCTTCCCGGAGTGTACATCCACTTCACTTTGCCCACCTGCAAAGGGTAAGTTTCAAACACATACATCTTCAACATATTAAGAAAATTACATGAAATAACCGTGCTCAAATGTGTATCATATATTGTGATATTGCTCATTATCAGATATTGAGATATTTTAAATTTAAAAAGCATCCTTTAAAAGAAGAACCTGTTATTACAGGATGTTTTTGATAATGTGGTAATGTGGATGTAAAGTTGTTTTTTGAAAATATTTTATGTGGTTAATAGAGCCTTTTTGTGTTTTAGCTTTGATACTCAAGGGTTCAGGCATGTCATGACGATGGTCTTTGCTGTTGATGAAATTTAACAGAAATTCCAATCTGCTACCTTATGTGACTCTGGGATACAGTCTTTATGACAACTGTGGTGCACTAATTGGATTTGTGCAGCTTTGGTGCTGGCCAGTAGTCAAGAGGAGCAGTTTCTGCTTTAGGAGAACTGTTTAGGGGCCCCTCCGGTCCTCGGGATTGTGGGTGATTCCTACTCAACATTTCAATGCTGAATATTCTTTATCCACTTAGGTGCGCATTATGATTCAGATTCTAAATGATATGACTGGACTTGGGTTGGCCTTCTTGTCAGTAATGATGACTATGGACTCCATGTTTCCTGATCCTTCCAATCCAACTTGGCTCAGTCTGGTAGAGGTTTTCTGGTTTACTCAGAGGTTTTGCCCTGGGGCTATGAACCATCAGAGCTCAGAAGGATTGTAGATGTAAGAAGACAGTTAACAGTTCTTTGTTATGTCTCTACATGTGTGTCCTAAGAGATAGAAAATAGCAGATGCATACATAATAAGCATAATATAAAAAAGGGACTACATTTACAAAAGGCAATTATTCCTTTTTTACTTCCTTCTACTGTTGGAAAAGTAAAGGTGGTGAGGCAGAATGTGATGGGCCTGCAGTGGATGGCCAGTGAAGCTTGGGCATCAGTTGATGTACTCCAGACACCCGACTTTAGGCTGTTCCTGAGTGGCACACTGGGCAATGCCATATGTCGAGGAAATATAGCACTTCCTGCTTAAAGTACACCTTAATCCCTATAACAGCAACTTTGGAAACAGTATCGTAAGAGTTTATCTTACCATCTATCCTGAAACTGTAGAAGAAAAACATTGTCATGATTTCTGTTGACATTGATTTTTTTCTTTATCACATTTCACGTGAATCAGTTTTGGGAAGACATATTTCAGTGCGTTGGCTGGAAGCTAGGTGATCCCTTTGTACTGGACAGGAGGATCTTCATAATGTGGATAGTGAGTTGTTTGAGGTCTGAAACCTAAGGCCAGACTACAACGTGTACAAGGCTGTGTTTGCCCTGGCAGATGCTCTTGATGACATGCCGTGCTGTGTGCCAGGGAGAGGCCCTTTCAGAGGGCACAGCTGTTCCAGTTTTCAAACAGTGGAGCCATGGCAGGTGGGATATCAGTTTACACTCCACCTGTTTACGTTTCTAAATACAGCTGCTACACCTTGAGATACAAACTTAACATAGTTTAACAGTGGGAATATTATTTGAAAAGATGAATTATCTGCTGCAGTGAAGCAGCCGAGATGTGGACTCAGTGACATCATTAACTACACCTATCATGATGCCAGGTGTGGTTAAAGGTGAAACAGACTTGGAACTTGAAAGGGCAGCAAAACACTGCTTTCCAGCCTGGTGTTAGCCTACAACTGATAATTACAGCAACATCAGAACTATTATACTATTATAATATAATAATAGATAGCTATACATGATCAGGTAGCTATGGATCTTAATCTGTTGTTCAATTTCTCTCACACATTTGAAGCTGGTGTATCATTTGGATAAGGTGAACTTCACCACACCTTTTAGTGATCAAATGTTATTTGATGAAAATAGTGATGCCATATATGATGTCATGATCTGGCTGTGGCTCCCTGATGGAAGAACAAATATTCAGAATGTGGGTGAGGTTAAAGAGTCAGACAAAGGTGAATAACTCACACTTTATGAAAACAAAATCTTTTGGAATTTTGTATCCAAAGAGGTAACTTCTGCTAATTAATTTTATTGTTTTTTTGTCCAATAATAATTCAAATAACAGCATCAAATGGTGAAGATCATTGATGACTCCTCCAATCTGTAAAGCCACCGCAGTCACTCGCTTGACCAGAAAAAAGGGGCAACTTGTGTGCTGTTTTGACTGCATCCCTTGTTCTGAGGCCCTCAGCATGACCATTGTGTTCTTAAGAAAACAGAGTTTCTCTCCTACCATTACCCTCTGGGTATCTGTTCAATGTCTGTATATCTAATTTGATATGAGTTTGTCCTGCCTCCCACATGACTGCCTGTGCGCTGATGGGTGGTGTGCAACTATGACCAACACCACCAAAGGTGACGACACAGACCTGCATATAAAAGTAAGCAATTGTTCATGTAGCTCAGAAAGTGAGGAGGGCAGATATGGGGGCATTTCTAGACGCATTTTTGTTCTTGTATATCTACCTTTTCTGGATTTTGTTCTCTTCCTCCTTTTTCATGTCAGAGTCTTCCTCTAATTTCTCCTCTTGCAAATTAAGGAGACAGTTTTATCTTAATGGGATGCACAAGCCTGGTGATGTGATATTGGGTGGGCTGTTTGAGGTCCACTACACCTCTGTCTTCCCTGAGCTGTCGTTCACCTCAGAACCAAATCAGCTCAGCTGCCAGGGGTAAGTTTCAAAGTCATGTAGCAGAGAACATGCATTGGTGATTATGACTAATGATTTGCTTTTTAGTCATTAACTGTGACATTTTATGTTTTAGCTTTGACACTGCAGGGTTCAGGCATGCCATGACCATGGCCTTTGCCATTGATGAAATCAACAAAAACTCGAATCTGCTACCTAATGTGACTCTGGGATACAGTCTTTATGACAACTGTGCCACACTTGTAATTGGATTCAGTGCTGCATTGTTGCTGGCCAGTGGTCGAGAGGAGCAGTTTCTGCTTCCGGAGAAATGTTTGGGGACCCCTCCAATCCTAGGGATTGTGGGTGATTCATTCTCAACATTTTCTATCGCAACCTCTGATGTGATTGGTTTATTCAATTTGCCCATTGTAAGTTCACCTTTTTCAGTCATGATTTTGTGGAGCTTTTGATGTGCCACATTTGAATGTATTTAGAAATGTAAAATTATGGTACAAGAGATAAACATGAATTCTCAGCTCCAACTTCTCCAAAAACACGTTATTTGATGAAGTGATATTCTTCATTTAGATTTGAAAATATGCCATTGTTCAATAGGTCCTAAAACCTGTGTGCATACTGTATGTTTCTTTATAGGTGAGTTACTATGCCACATGCTCTTGCCTGAGTGATAGGCAAAGGTTTCCATCCTTCTTCAGAACGATCCCAAGTGATGCTTTCCAGGTGAAACTCTTGTCTAGAAATAACAAATGCAAAATATGTTTTAGTTGAAGTGTAATGAGCTTTAAAACATGTTCTGCCAATCAAATGCAATTATTGTCTTGTGAAGTAAAGTAGTGTATTTTCTTGTCCATCATTGTGGGAAATATATGGATTTAAGAAAAAGAGTTTAATTAGATCAACTAAGGGGAATTTTATTGGGACAAACATTGGTATGTTTCCTCTGAATGATAATTCTAAACACTGCACTAATCACCCCTGCTTTCTATTGAATAAGGTGAGAGCTATGATTCAGATTCTAAAACGCTTTGGATGGACTTGGGCTGGTCTGCTGGTCAGTGATGATGACTATGGACTCCATGTTGCCCGAACCTTCCAATCAGATTTGGCTCAGTCTGGTGGAGGTTGTCTAGCTTACTCAGAGATTTTGCCCTGGGGTGAACGCCCAGCTGAACTAAAGAGGATTGTGGAAATAATGAAGAAATCAACAGCTCGTGTGGTCATTGTATTTGCACATCAGATCCACATGATACAACTCATGGAAGAGGTATCTTATCTTCTCAACCTGGTCTCACTCCTAACTCGCAAAATACTGGCATTTGGTCAGTGACCTGATAATGATGCATGGAGGCACCAATGAGCGTCTCTATGCAAGAACCAAGCTTTCAACTAATTCCAATGTAAACCGATCTGCTTCAACATTAGACCCTCAAAGCAACTGATGAAGTATAAAGTTAGTGATAGTCCACTGGGTCAAACAAATACAGATCTTTTACCAAGGTGTCCACAAATTGTGTGCTGTGTGAAACAAAAATTCAACGTTGACTTTTTGTTTCACATCAGTCCCGTGACCCATTAGTACTTGTTTGTCAATTGAGTTGCTAGTCACGTAACTCATGGGGCACTCGCTAGTAACATGAGTCGTTTATCACTTGGTAGTCACGTGAGTTGCTAGTCCGTCAAGTCAACCTAATTAAATTGCTTACCTAACTTCCTGTGAAGACGCAAGTTTGTTTTGAAAAGACACTATGCCTGTACCGAGTGGAAACTGACACTCCTTCCCTGACATGACGTTCAAAACTGACGCTAGAGGGGTACCCAGAGCATCATAGTTTGAAGCTTAGGGCCAATGATCAATTATTTGACGAGGTGGGAGCGAGAACGTGTTCATCTCTTTTCTATTTCAGTCCTACAAAGTAGACTACATTGTTGTATGTAAATAAATCAATTTCATTAAATGAAATACACAGGTGGTGAGGGAGAATGTGACAGGCCTTCAGTGGATTGCCAGTGAAGCCTGGTCAGCAGCTGCTGTGCTCCAGACCCCACGCCTCATGCCATACTTGGGTGGCACACTGGGCATTGCAATCCGGCGAGGAGATATACCAGGGCTCAGGGATTTTCTATTAAGAATACGTCCTGACCTAAATATAAGTAGTAGTAGTAATAATTATGGACATAGCATGGTAAGATTGTAACCTCACAATCAGATCTGTATTTACAATAATAATATTGTAACTTCTGTTAAAACTTTGTTTTAAATACATTTCAGGTCTTGCAGTTTTGGGAGTACACATTTCATTGTAGATTTGCACCACCTCCAGCAGGTTGGGTGGAGGCTGGGGGAGAACTATGTACTGGACAGGAAGATCTAAAGAGTGTGGGGATGGAGTTGTTGGATGTTTCTGATCTCAGGCCTGAATACAATATTTATAAGGCTGTGTATGCCCTGGCGTATGCCCTTGATGACATGCTTCAGTGCAAGCCAGGGAGAGGGCCTTACAGTGGGAACAGCTGTGGAACTTTGCAAACATTGGAGCCTTGGCAGGTGTGATATTAGTTTACTCTCAAGCAGTTCAGTTTTTAAAACAGACACTGCATTTTGAAATAAATTTTGTGGAAAAAAGAAATTATTCACTATGCCATTAGTAGGCCAGTTGGCCCTCCTTATTGTCTTTGAGTAGAAGACAAAATCCTCCTAGAAGTTGCAAGACAAGATAAAATTCCCTTTATTTCCTGTGTCAAACATACTTAATCAATAGCAACAGTGGTTGATCAAATATAGAGAGCTCACACTGCACTGTTTTTGAAAGCTTGCATGACTTAATCCACAATCTATTGCACAGAACATTTGAAAGCATATGCACAATCAACAACAGTTTATTTTATTTTTGTCTCCCCTTTTTTGTTTGAATTGTACCGCATTTATAGCTAATGCATTACTTGGAAAAGGTCAACTTCACCACATCATTTGGTGATCAAGTTTCCTTCGATGAAAATGGTGATGCCTTACCAATATATGATGTCATGAACTGGATTTGGCTCCCTGATGGAAGAACTCAAGTTCAGAATGTGGGGCTTGTTAAGAAGTTGGCCTCCAAAGATGAAGAACTAACACTTTATGAAGACAGAATCTTCTGGAACTTTGACTCCAAACAGGTTAAACCTTTATTGTTGTTTTTACTTAGTACTACATGTCACACATTAACACCATCAAACAGCTTAGAATAACTGTCATAACACTCTTACAATCCCTTCAGTCACCCGTGTCAGTGTGCAGTGAGAGCTGTCCTCCAGGTACCCGCATGGCCAGAAAAAAGGGGCAGCCATTTTGCTGTTTCGACTGTGTACCATGTTCTGAGGGAAAGTTCAGCAATGACACAGGCTGGTATTATTATAAAACCATATGTTAAATTATTGAAAATGAATTTGTTTTCGTGAATCTTGCACTTATTGGTGCCCAGGTGATGCACACCCAACGTAAGTGTCAGTGTTCACACGTATAAGAGACAATGTCCATGATGCTCTGTTTCCGTGTTTTCATATAGACTCCATGGAGTGCACCAGCTGTCCCGAGGATTTCTGGTCCAGCCCTCAGCGTGACCATTGTGTTCTTAAGAAAACAGAGTTTCTCTCCTACCATGAGCCTCTGGGTATCTGCCTGACAACCATTTCATTTTTGGGCACCTTTATCTGTGCTGTTGTCCTGGGGATCTTCACCTATCATCGCAGTACACCCATGGTACGCGCCAACAATTCAGAACTAAGTTTCTTGCTCTTGGTTTCACTTAAATCATGTTTCCTTTGTTCACTGCTGTTTATCGGCCGTCCCAGGCTGTGGACATGCCAACTGAGACATGCAGCATTCGGGATCAGCTTTGTACTTTGTGTCTCATGTATCCTGGTAAAAACCATGGTGGTTCTGGCTGTGTTCAAGGCCTCCAAGCCAGGAGGTGGAGCCGGTCTGAAGTGGTTTGGTGCTGTGCAGCAGAGAGGAACAGTCATGGTTCTTATCTCTATTCAGGCAGCAATCTGCACTGTTTGGATTGTGTCTGCCTCACCAGCTCCCCATAAAAACACTCAATACCACAACGACAAGATAGTTTATGAGTGTGTAGTTGGGTCTACGGTTGGTTTTGCAGTGCTACTGGGCTACATTGGCTTACTGGCTATCCTCAGCTTCCTGTTAGCATTTCTGGCTAGAAATCTTCCAGACAACTTCAATGAGGCCAAACTCATCACTTTCAGCATGCTGATCTTCTGTGCTGTATGGGTGGCCTTTGTGCCTGCTTATATAAACTCTCCAGGCAAATATGCAGATGCAGTGGAAGTATTTGCCATCCTGGCCTCCAGTTTTGGTCTCTTGTTGGCACTGTTTGGACCCAAATGTTATATAATTCTGCTGAGACCAGAAAGGAACACAAAGAAAGCAATCATGGGGCGAGGTGAATGTATCAAATAATCCTATCCACTAGAAGCAATACATAATTAATAAAAACTTTTAAAAAATTTGATCTTACATTATTATTGTTGTTTTTCTATGATCTTTTTATTTCTCTACAATTCACTGATCTAGTCTTATGAGCAAAATGGCAAAACTAAAATAACAAAATAACCATAACCTCCTCACACTCTAATTAGCAAAAACTGATCAATTGAACTAATTATTTAAAAAAAACAATCAAAATGGCCGAATTTGGAAGTTCGTTTGTATAGATGCAGCAATGTCAAATTTATAAATCATCATTAAAAAGGAACATAATCCTGGATCTAACAAATCATAAATTACAATACCACCATCATTTTCTAAATACTGAGAGGAACTGCATAGGAAAAAAACAGAAGAGAGTTCAAATAAAAAGGATTTTTGAAGACAAAGCCTATCAGTTCTCGAAATGACAAATATGTAATGGCCAGTTATCATTCATTAACTTTTTTGTGTTTTTGTATTCAATGTTCTAATTAAGCCGGCATGAAAAATAAGATCTGGTTCCAAGTACCATAATTGTAATTGCTAGCTGTAACATTTCCCATCAGTAGTTTATGCCAGAGTCTATCAAAGTTTGCTTATTGTTGGGTTTCCAATATGAATCAAAACATGTTTTTCTCCTCGGACTGACTTCATCCATTGTGGCATCCCGCCCCTGAAGCCTCGGCCTGAACGGTCCCGTGGGACCGTGAAGGACGGGGTGTACCACCCCCACCCACCAGCCGGCGACGGAGAGCACCGGGTCCTTCCCCCCAATCAGCGGGATGGGGGACACCTGGCGGCTGGGAGGAGGAAGGCCCGGAGCCACTATAAGAGAGGCAGAGACACGCATGGACGGGAGAGGCAGAGACACGCATGGACTGCAGAGGCTTGAGGCTCACGGAGACCCAAGCGCACCCTTGTCCTGTCTGATCATTGAAATAAACGCCGAAGTCGGCTTAAACCAACCATAGCCACGTGTTTCTCTGAATCCCGGCGCATTCTTCATTCCCGGATACCACATATGGTGGAGAATGCGGGCAGTCTTGAGCGTTCCCACTACTACTACCCCACCATGCAGAACCCGGACGGAGCCGCGGCGTTGGCTGCCCAGCAACACCAGCGGGAGACCACCGAGAGCCTCGCCCTGCTCCGCGAAGCTGTTCTGCGGCTGACTCAGCACGCCGTCCGCGCTGCGCCGACCGCCGCCCGACCAGCCGCCTCACGAAGCTGGGACCGTAAGACGACGTGGAGGCTTACCTCGAGGTCTTCGAGCGGACCGCACAGAGGGAAGGCTGGCCAGAGGAGCAGTGGGCGCACATAGTGGCGCCGTTCCTCACCGGACCCGCCCAGCAGGCGAGCCAGGACCTGCCGGCGGACGTCGCCCGCCAGTACCCGGCGCTCAAACAGGCCATACTGGCCTATTATGGCCACAACCTCGCGGCGCGCGCGCGCAACGCGCGCAGGATTGGCGGTTTGACGCGCAGGGAGCTGTGCGCACCCAGATCGCCCAGCACAGCCGGCTGGTGAAGCGGTGGCTGACAGCGGGAGAGGGCCCCAGCCCGATCGACCGGGTGATTATTGACCACACCCTGCGGCGACTCCCGCCGGACGCCCGCCGCGTGCTGGCCCACCATCATCCTGCCACCGTGGACGACCTGGTCCTTCAGCTGGAGAACTGGCAGGTGGCCCAGCTCCTGAACGCCAGACCCGCCCCAGCCCCACGGCGCGCCGAGACCCGCCAAGCCCCGAGGGGACCCCCATCGGCAACCCGGCTCCCGGCGTCACCCCACTGAGCGGAGTACCGGAGAACCGGGAGGTGCGGCGCTGCTTTGGGTGCGGCCAGCCCGGCCACATCGCTCGCTATTGCCCGAGGGGACGTGATGTGTCGATGCCGTCAGCGTACGCGGACCCGGGGGCGGACCACACGTGCATGTTGGCGACCTGCTGGACGCAGGGAACGTCGGGTAGTCCGACCATCCCGGCGCGGGTGATGAACCAGGACACGCAGGCCCTCTTGGACACCGGCAGTGCGGTTACCCTCCTTCGCCCCGACCTGGCGGGCGGGAAGGCAGGGGACCCGATGGAGGTGGCCTGCGTCCACGGGAACACCCGGACATACCCCACGTGCCACGTGGTAGTCCGCACCACACACGGTGTATTCACGATCCGGGCGGGGATTGTCCCCCACCTACCGGTCCCCGTGTTAATCGGGAGGGACTGCCCGATTTTCCACCGGTTGTGGGACCCGACGCGGGAGCTACGGAGCTGGAGAGGCCCTCCCCGCAGAGGGGCGCGGGGGTTCGGCAGGCCTGCGGGGCCACCCGGCGTCCATCGTCCCCGCGAGAGCTGACGGCGGAGGACGAGGGATCTGAGGGGAACGGGCCTTCCCCACCGGGGACCCCGGCGCGCACGGCGAGAGGACCCGTCCGGAGCGAGACACCGGAACCTACCCCCGACACCCCGGAGACCCTCACAGCCTCCGAGCAACCAGACCCACCGGAAGACCCGGAGAGCTCCCCCTTACTGAGTTCTCGGACTTCTTACCAGAGGGGGAAGGCTCGTCCCGACCCGGCCAGTTCGCCACCGCTCAGCTCCAGGATGAGGCCCTCAAGCACGCCTGGAGCCACGTCCTGGTTCATGACGGGCAGGCCCGAGACTCGGTGAGTCACACACCACACCCGCACTTCAGCACCAGGGGGTCTGTTGTATCGAGTAGCCTCCGGGGAGGGGGAGTGAGGGAACAGCTAGTGGTGCCCCGTTCCTACGTCAGTAAAGTACTTTTTATGGCCCACACCCACCTCCTGGGGGCCCACCTGGGCATGGACAAGACCCGGGAGCGGGTCCTAGCCAGGTTCTATTGGCCGGGGGTTAAGCGGGATGTTGAGCGCCACTGCCAGGGGTGCCCCGAGTGCCAGCGGGTAGCCCCCGGGCCACCGCTAGACACCCCCTCATTCCCATGCCCATCATTGAGACCCCCTTCGAGCGTTTGGCCTTAGACATCGTGGGCCCCCTTCCCAAGACCAGCCGGGGCCACCGCTATATCCTGGTGCTAGTTGACTACGCCACCCGGTACCCCGAGGCCCTTCCCCTGCGCGCCGCCACCGCCAAGGCAGTCGCCCGTGAACTTATGCTCCTCTTCAGCCGGGTGGGGATAGCGAAGGAGGTGCTCACCGATCAGGGGTCGTGCTTCATGTCACGGGTGATGAAGGAGGTCCTCAGGCTCCTGCAGGTGAAGCAGCTCCGGACCTCGGTGTACCACCCCCAGACGGACGGCCTGGTCGAGCGTTTCAACAAGACCCTAAAGCAGATGCTCAAGAAGGCCATGCAAGCCGACGGGAAGAACTGGGACCAACTACTACCCCACGTACTGTTCGCAGTACGGGAGGTCCCCCAGGCGTCCACCGGGTTCTCCCCTTCGAGCTGCTGTACGGGCGGAGGCCCCGCGGGATCCTGGACATCGCAAAGGAGGCCTGGGAGAGCCAGCCGTCCCCCCACCGCACCACCGTGGACCACGTGGAGCAGGTGCGTGACCGCATGGCCCGGGTGTGGCCCATCGTCCGGGGGCACCTCCAGCAAGCGCAGCAGGCCCAGGCGAGGGTCTATAATCGAGGAGCCCAGCTGAGGACCTTTCAGCCAGGGGAACTGGTCCTGGTCCCCACGGCGGAGTGCCGGTTCCTGGCCAAGTGGCAGGGACCCTACGAGGTGGTGGAACGCGTGGGCGAGGTGAACTACCGGGTCCGCCAGCCAGGGAGGCGGAAGCCGACGCAGCTATACCACATCAATCTCCTGAAGCAGTGGAGGGGGGAGCAGACACCCGCCGACCCCGCTCCCTTGTCCCTGGCGGCCCGGCAGGAGATCCCGGAGGTCCCGGTGGGGAGGACCTCAGCCCGGCCCAGAGGCACGACCTGGACGAGATCATCCTCCAGCATCGGGACGTGTTCTCCGACCTGCCGGGGAGGACTGCCGCCACCCACCACGACATCCGGACGGCGCCAGGCATAAGGGTAAGGGTTCCGCCCTACAGGATCCCAGAGGCCCGGAGGGAGGCCATACGGACCGAGGTGCGCCGAATGCTGCAGCTCGGCGTGATAGAGGAGTCACGCAGCGCCTGGTGCAGCCCGGTGGTCCTGGTGCCCAAGCCAGATGGTACATTTAGGTTCTGCAACGACTTCAGGCGGCTGAACGAGGCATTGGAGTTCGACGCCTACCCCATGCCCCGGGTCGACGAACTTATCGAGCGCCTGGGCCCGGCGCGGTACCTGTCGACCCTGGACCTGACCAAGGGGTACTGGCAGGTGCCGTTGACCCGTGCGGCCCGGGAAAAGACGACGTTCTCCACCCCGGGGGGACTGTACCAGTACACCGACCTCCCTTTCGGGGTACACGGCGCCCCAGCCACATTCCAGCGGATGATGGACCAGCTCCTGAGGCCCCACCAGGATTACGCGGCGGCATACATTGATGACATCATCATTTACAGCCCCAGCTGGGATATCCACGTCCGCCAGCTAAGGGCCGTGCTGGGAGAGCTGCGGAAGGTGGGCCTCACCGCTAACCCGGCCAAATGTCGCCTCGGGAGAGAGGAGACGACGTACCTGGGGTACCGGGTCGGGAGAGGGACAGTGCGGCCGCAGGAAGGCAAGGTAGCCGCCATACGGGCCTGGAGAAGGAGGCCCTGGCCATTAAATGGTGCCTGGAGAAGTTGCGCTACTACCTCCTGGGGAGGGAGTTCACCTTAGTCACCGACCACGCCCCCCTGAAGTGGATGGCGGGGGCCAAGAATACAAACGCCCGGGTGACACGGTGGTTCCTGGCTCTCCAGGATTTCCGGTTCCGGGTGGACCACCGACCGGGCCGGGAGCATGCCAACGCCGACGCCCTGTCACGTCGGGATGCCTGTCTGGGTGGGTTCCCCAGAGACCAGGGGCTTGAGCAAACGGGGGGAGTGTGGCATCCCGCCCCTGAAGCCTCGGCCTGAACGGTCCCGTGGGACCGTGAAGGACGGGGTGTACCACCCCCACCCACCAGCCGGTGACGGAGAGCACCGGGTCCTTCCCCCAATCAGCGGGATGGGGGACACCTGGCGGCTGGGAGGAGGAAGGCCCGGAGCCACTATAAGAGAGGCAGAGACACGCATGGACGGGAGAGGCAGAGACACGCATGGACTGCAGAGGCTTGAGGCTCACGGAGACCCAAGCGCACCCTTGTCCTGTCTGATCATTGAAATAAACGCCGAAGTCGGCTTAAACCAACCATAGCCACGTGTTTCTCTGAATCCCGGCGCATTCTTCATTCCCGGATACCACACCATCCATCCATCCATTTCCTTCCGCTTATCCGGGGCCGGGTCGTGGGGGCAGCAAGCTAAGGAGGGTCCTCCAGACGTCCTTCTCCCCAGCAACACTTTCCAGCTCCTCCTCCTGGGGAACTCCGAGGCGTTCCCAGGCCAGACAAGATATATAATCTCTCCAGCGTGTTCTGGGTCTACCTCGGGGCCTCTTACCAGTTGGACGTGCCTGGAAAACCTCTAAATGGAGGCGTCCAGGAGGCATCCTGATCAGATTCCCGAGCCACCTCAGCTGGCCCCTTTCGACGCGAAGGAACAGCGGCTCTACTCCGAGCTCCCTCCGGATGTCTGAGCTCCTCACCCTATCTCTAAGGCTGAGCCCAGCCACCCTACGAAGGAAGCTCATTTCGGCCGCTTGTATTCGCGTCCTCATTCTTTCGGTCACTACCCAAAGCTCATGACCATAGGTGAGGGTTGGAACATAGATGGACTGGTAAATCGAGAGCTTTGCCTTTCGGCTCAGCTCCTTCTTCACCAAAACGGTCCGGTACAACGCCTGCATCACTGCTGACGCTGCACCGAACCGCCTGTCCATCTCCCGCTCCATTTTACCCTCACTCGTGAATAGGATCCCGAGATACTTGAACTCCCTTGCTTGGGGCAGTGACTCACTCCCAACCCAAAGGGTGCAATCCACCGTTTTCCGGAAGAGAACCATGGCCTCAGACTTGGAGGTACTGACTCTCATCCCGACCGCTTCACACTCGGCTGTGAACCGCCCCAGTGCGTGCTGAAGGTCACGTTCTGAAGAAGCCAACAGAACCACATCATCTGCAAAAAGCAGGGATGTGATTCTGAGGTCCCCAAACCGGAAACTCTCCTCCCCCCGGCTGCGCCTTGAAATCCTGTCCATGAAAATCACAAACAGGATTGGTGACAATGGGCAGCCCTGGCGGAGGCCAACACCCACTGGGAACAAGCTCGACTTTGTGCCGAGTATCCGGACACAGCTCTCACTTTGGTCATACAAGGACCGAATGGCTCGTAGTTACGAACCAGGTACCCCATATTCCCGCAGTACCCCCCACAGGACTCCCCGAGGGACACGGTCGAAGGCCTTCTCCAAGTCCACAAAACACATGTAGACTGGATGAGCAAACTCCCATGCACCCTCCAACAGACCTGCAAGGGTAAAGAGTTGGTCTGCTGTTCCACGTCCAGGACGGAATCCGCATTGCTCCTCCTGAATCTGAGGTTCGACAATCGGACGGAGCCTCCTTTCCAGCACCCTGGATGAAACTTTCCCGGGGAGGCTGAGCAGTGTGATACCCCTATAATTGGAGCACACTCTCCGGTCCCCCTTTTTGAAAATGGGAACCACCACCCCGGTCTGCCACTCCACAGGCACTGTACCCGACTTCCACGCGACAGTGAAGAGATGTGTCAACCAAGACAGCCCAACAATGTCAAGAGCCTTTAGCATCTCCGGTCGACTCTCATCCACTCCTGGCGCTTTGCCGCTGAAGAGCTTTTTACTACCTCAACGACCTCCGCCAGGCATATGGACGAGTCTTCCCCTGAGTCTTCAGACTCTGCCTCTTCCACAGAGGACGTGTTGGTCGGGTTCAGGAGTTCCTCAAAGTGTTCTTTCCACCGCTCGACAATATCCCCAGTCCGGGTCTGCAGTTCTCCCCCTGCTGAGCACAGCCTGAGAAAAGCCCTGTTTCCCCTTTCTGAGTCGTCTCACGGTTTGCAGAACTTCCTTGAGGCCATTCGAAAGTCCTTCTCCATGGCCTCGCCGAACTCCTCCCACACCCGGGTTTTGCCTCAGCAACCGCCGCAGCTGCAGCCCTTCTGGCCAACCGGTACCTGCCTGCTGATTCAGGAGACCCCTCGGCCAACCAAGCCCGAAAGGCCTCCTTCTTCAGCTTGACGGCCTCCTTCACCGCTGGTGTCCACCAGCGGGTTCTTGGATTGCCGCCACGACAGGCACCGATCGCCTTCCGACCACAACTCCGAGCAGCAGCTTCCACAATGGAGGATTTGAACATGGCCCACTCGGATTCCATGTCCCCAGCCTCCCCGGGATGCACGACAAATTATTCCGGAGGTGGGAGTTGAAGACCTTGCGGACAGGATCCTCAGCCAGATGTTCCCAGTTCACCCTCACTACACGTTTGGGTTTACCAGGTCTGTCCGGCAGCCTCCCCCGCCACCTGATCCAACTCACCACCAGGTGGTGATCAGTTGACAGCTCTGCTCCTCTCTTCAGCCGAGTGTCCAAGACATACGGCCGCAGGTCTGATGACACAACTACAAAGTCGATCATAGACCTTTGGCCTAGGGTGTTCTGGTACCAAGTACACTTATGAACCTCCCTATGCTCAAACATGGTGTTTGTTATGGACAGTCCATGACTAGAGAGAGGCGACCCTCTCGTTCTCTGGGGAGAACTCCAGAACAGCGGCGCTCAGCCGGGGGCTTGTGAGTATCCCCACACCTGCCCGGCGCCTCTCACCCTGGGCAACTCCGGAAAAGGAAAAATTCCAGCCCCTCTCCAGGAGTTTGGTTCCAGAACCGGTGCTATGCGTGGAGGTGAGCCCAACTATATCTAGTTGGTAGCGTTCCACCTCCCGCACCAGCTCCGGTTCCTTCCCCGCCAGAGAGGTGACATTCCACGTCCCTAGAGCTAGTCTGTGATGCCGGGGGTCAGCACGCCCAGGTTCCCGCCACAGCCTGCCGCCCAGCTCACATTGCACCCGACCCCAATGCCTATCCCTGCGGGTGGTGGGCCCACAGGGTGGCGGCACGATGTAGCGTTTTCGGGCTGTGCCAAGGCCCGGCCACCAGACGCTCGCCGGCGAGCTCCCCTACCGGGTCTGGCTCCAAGAAGGTGCCCGGTTTCCCTTTTCCGGGCGAGGTGCCACTACCTTGCATCGTCCGATTCATTTTTGTGTTTTTGTATTCAATGTTCTAATTAAGCCGGCATGAAAAATAAGATCTGGTTCCAAGTACCATAATCAAATAATCCTATCCACTAGAAGCAATACATAATTAATAAAACATTTTTAAAAATTTGATCTTACATTATTATTGTTGTTTTTCTATGATCTTTTTATTTCTCTACAATTCACTGATCTAGTCTTATGAGCAAAATGGCAAAACTAAAATAACAAAATAACCATAACCTCCTCACACTCTAATTAGCAAAAACTGATCAATTGAACTAATTATTTAAAAAAAACAATCAAAATGGCCATTGGGAATTTGGAAGTTCGTTTGTATAGATGCAGCAATGTCAAATTTATAAATCATCATTAAAAAGGAACATAATCCTGGATCAAACAAATCATAAATTACAATACCACCTTCATTTTCTAAATACTGAGACAAACTGCATAGGAAAAAAACAGAAGAGAGTTTAAATAAAAAGGATTTTTGAAGACAAAGCCTATCAGTTCTGGAAATGACAAATATGCAATGGCCAGTTATCATTCATTAACTTTTTTGTGTTTTTGTATTCAATGTTCTAATTAAGCCAGCATGAAAAATAAGATCTGGTTCCAAGTACCATAATTGTAATTAAACATGCTAGCTGTAACATTTCCCATCAGTAGTTTATGCCAGAGTCTATCAAAGTTTGCTTATTGTTGGGTTTCCAATATGAATCAAAACATGTTTTTCTCCTCGGACCGACTTCACAAGGGTTTAATTCCACCAGTAATTTTATGAAAAAGAGTGGAAATGCTTTTTGTTTTTTACTGATATGCCACCTAAGGATGATGAAATATTGAGATTGGATAATTTGTTGCCAAATTATTGGTTGTATTTTCATTATTTTCCTCTATTCAGAGGTGATGCCCCGCAAGTTTTAACGTAAGCAATATTTACATTTTAACACGCAGCGTCCACCTGCTTCTGCTGGGCCGCAGCGTCCACCTGCTTCCGCTAAGCAGCAGCGTCCACTTGCTTCCGCTGGGATGCAGTGTCCCCCTGCTTCCTCTGGGCTGCAGCGTCCCAGACCTTGACTCAAGGGAGTCAAGGTCTGGTTGCGGCTCGCACGGGTGTGGCGAATCTCGGCGGTGTTGGTGACAACCTGGGTCTCGTGTCTCGGGAGCGCCTCTTCGATGGACACGAACCGGGCTTGTGACGAGGTGTCGTACACTGGATCCATGTCGTGGCCAGATCAGGGGGGCGCTGCGGCCCAGTGGGAACAGAAGCAGGGGGATGCTGCGACCCAGCGGCACAAGAGCAGGGTGATGCTGCGGCCCAGCGGAAGCAGGGGGACACTGCAGCCCAGCGGAAGCAGGTGGACGCTGCGGCTCAGCGGAAGCAGGGACTGGAGTTGGCCGGAGCGCCGACGGGACGGGCGGTGCAGGAGTCGGCCGGAGCGTCGATGGGACGGGCTGTGCAGGAGTTGGCTGGAGCGCCGACGGGTCAGGAGGTGCAGGAGTCGGCCGGAGTCAGTCCATATCGTGGCCAGATCGTCACGGGTGTGGTGGGGACCCAAAAGCAGTACGACTGAGTAAGTTACAGAAGCTTTATTGACAGCTGGGAACATAGCAGACAGACAGGCAGGAGAAGACTCCCGGTCTCTATTCCAGATGGGAAAGCGCCGAGCCGTCGGGGAAGCCGGCAGGGGGTCAGGCAGACTGAAACCAGAGGAAGCGGAGGCTAAACTCGTGGTCGGGGACAGTAGGCTAAGGCGGCTAACCGAGGCAAAGGCAAGGTAGGAATCTGGTGGTCGGGGACAGAAGGCTGAGTCATTGACCGGGGCACAGGCAAGGCAGGGAAGTCCAAACAGGCAGGGTCGGCAAAGGGAAATCAGTCCAAGGGATATTGCTGGAAGGTTGGCATGAATGCGACGAACGATCTGGCAGTGAGTGTGTGTGAGACTGGGGTTTAAATACTAAGTGAGCAGGTGAGAGGGATTGTGCTGACGAGGTGGGTGTGGCAGACAGGTGCACTGCATGAGGCTGATTAGGTGAGTGAGGGAGAGTGTGGTGAGAGAAAGGGGCTGGGCTATGGCTGACTGTGAGTGGCTGGAGTGAACTGAGAGACAGAGTGACAGGGGAGTGAGAGAGCTAATGACAGGAGTGTATGGAAGAAGAACTGTGACAAGATCGAAGGACATCAGTTCATCCTTGATGTAATCCCCCAGGCTGAGCAGGTAAGCGTCGCACTGAGCAGCCATGTTCCACTCACTCAGACGTGCCTTGGTCCAAAAGTCTATGGCATAGTCAGTGACAGATCGATTACCTTGCCTGAGCCCTCGTAATCTGCCAGCAGCGTCAGGACCCAAGGAAACCACCCCAAAGACCTTGCGTAGTTTAGCCGAGAAAGCCTAGAAGGAAGCACAGGCAGGCGCCCTGCGCTCCCACAGGTGAGCTCTCCCCGTCAGGTGGTTGATGGTGAAGGCCACCTGGGCATCCTCAGAGGCAAAGGTGTGGGGCTGCAACGCGAACAGGATTGAACAGTTTGTCAGAAAGGCGTTGCAGCCCTCAGGATCCCCAGCATAGCTTACTGGCTCCCCCACCCGGTGTTCCGAGAGGGGCGCCGAACAAGCTAGGTCAGGAATAGGCTGGGCAGGAACAGATGGCAGCGGATATCACTGAATAACACTCTATAAGTCTTCAGAGTATTCAATAACCCCACTCAATTTGTTCCACGGATGATTTCAGGAAAATAGATCTTTGTCCTGAATCTGTGAGAGGAGAACAGAGCTAAATATGTTTCATGCCCTTTAAAGACCTGTCTCCATATTATCTTTGTTAAATCCTGTGTACTAACTATGTGTAACTAAAATTCCATTTTTGTTTACATACAAGTTGATACGTGTGTAAGGTGTATATTCATGATCCATAGTGGGGGAAAGTATGTGACATATTTGTTTTAGATGTTAGATTAGTTACTTTACTAAGCAAGAGCACGCCAACATTAAGAAACAAAGAAACTTGGAATAGTTTCGGAGAGGTGTCGTAAATTACGACCGCACCCCACCATTTGACACCCATCCTGTGTTGATAAAACTGGTGAACTTTTCTTTGTAGCTCTCTTGTTTTTCGTTCTTCGTTTTGTGTTGGTTGTGCGTACTGTTTTATGGAGCTTCATACACACTCCTGTTATTTTATTTGAGAATCGCAGTTATTGTCTAGTGCTCTTTCTTCTTAACTACTTTTGAGCATTTTATAGTTATTCATTTTAAGCAAGCCTTATTTTGTTTTAGTGTACGACCGTTGACCTCATGAGACATCAACTTTAATTATTATCGTTTAGGCCACAAGATTAGTTTAAGTTTATCAGCGGGTAGTTTAGATATCATATTATTCAGGGCAGTATCCGGCCCCAAACACCGCGTCGGACCAAGAACCTGCTGCCTTAGACCAATACCCGGAGCGCACGGTGGAACCGTGAGCCGCTTTCCAGTTCACTTTGCAACAGCAGTGTGCGAAATTCAGAGACTATTTGCCAGTCCATTTGGTGGACATCCGAGGACACCTGGAAACTACCTCTCAAGGGAAACAACAACCACTGGAGAGCTGTGAATCGACTCCGTTGGAATAGAAAC